>NC_142775.1:4465879-4670879 GCF_988280905.1 Pimephales promelas
AATGTGAATCGATTTTTTTGCACACCCCTACTGAAATCCTTCAGTTTCCAGCATGGATCATGTATATTTGTAGGCATAAACCCAGTAACGAGTCCCATCGTCCTGAAGTCAATGTTTTCAAGAGTCAAGTTTTTTGTATGGGTTTTTGAGGCCTGAACTAAGCTCTAAGGTTTACACAAGCACCAGATATTTTCACATTTGATTCTATGGCATAAATCACATCAGTAATAATACCCTGTTGTGATTTTTACTTGTCTTGAAAAAGACAATTGTCTAAAAAAGTATTTTCACTAGTCACTACTCACTAGTCCACTTTCACATCCGCATTGTTTGTAATCACGCTCTTGCAAAATATTCTAAATCAAAATTTCCAACACATAAGTTTTAAATAAAGATTTAAATAACGAATAAATATGGTGGTGACACTGAAGTGGGACCATGGTGTAGTTCATTTATAGGCTACATGTAGCTTTCTACTACTAGTGATTGTAGTTTTACTTAATCCTAAAAGTTGTAAAGATTATCATGAAGAACAAAACTTGTAAGAATTGTCGGTCACAGAGCTAACGTTCTGCAATAATCCAAAAGCCAATGGAAAAATACTATTGCATTTCTGTCGAGGGAACCAGGGTGATGATAACTGATCTGAGGCTCTCTTAAACTGAAAACGTCCTTGTTAGTCCAATAAAAGCTTTAATTGACACCAGGCTCAGCAAACGACTCGCTTTTCAAAGTGGGGAACTATGACATCACAGAGGATAAAACACCACCCCCCGCAGAAGAAGATCCACGCCTACTTCAACACGGCCGGTTTAGCCCCGCCCACCGATTCGCGCATTACACGCATAGCTAAATAACTTAGATTCCTACCTCGTGATCACAAACCAGGTCAAACTCATTATAATATGCAAAACTGTTATCCACTCACAGCAGTGGGCGTTTACCTCCAAGTCTTCAGTGCGACACGCCCATCGGCTAATCCCACCTGAAGATGAAGGTCATATGGCGGTGGATGGACAGGGATGGAAGTGGTGGGGAGGATAAAGGAGAACGTCAGCGGGATCACCTGTGAAAGTAAAACGGAGAGTTCAGAGTCTATGTACTCCAAGTGTCAATCATTGATTGGCCAGACCAATCAGTATGTATGAATGACATGGCATTATAGTCTTCCTGGTAGAACATTCACTAAAAGCTGTCACTTCCAACAAACATTCGCAAACAGCATCGCAGAGTTGTGTGGTTGCAACGACAATCTGCGCATCCACAGCCGCATTTTGAGAGGTTTTTCCGACAATTCAGGGCCGAGGGGAGCTCGTTACTGTCTATGGAGCTCGTTTTGCACATCATTGCATATATGCGCAGTGCTTTCAGTTTCAGTTTTCAATTCCATCAAGTGTTTATGTTCTCTTCTCTCGATTGGATTATGAAAGGAATAATCAGATTGAAATTTCGGATCGATTAATGTTTGAGTAGCCAATTCGATAACTAATGTATTATTTGGGTACAATATATAACCTGTTGCCTATACTGGGCTGCGCGCGTCCGTCCGTCCGTGTGTGTGTGTCCATACCTTAGCATACCGACAGTCTCTGTTCAGGATCGATTGGTTCATGGAAATTGGTGGTCTTGTTTTTAATATGTGGCTCCAGAATCGCAAGCAAAGCATCAAACTGTCCCACTGACATCCTGAGGTAAATTTTGAATCGCTCGGGATAAATTCGCAACTCCTTGATAAGGATAGGCAATTTCAGGATTGTATGTGTAACGGGTACCGTGGCGACGGCACCCGTGAGGGACAGATTATACTCCTGTAACACAGGAGAGAAACGAGGAAACAGTCGTGTCAGTTCAAGCTCTCTGGAGTAATTTATTCACAATATGCATTAACAAATATCTGTTTCTCAGAGTCACATTTTTAAACGTATTCTTAACATTATAATGACTTTTAGTGTTCATGTCAATTCACAATCTGCAATGAAATAAACTTCTCAATTTCACATTCATGTTCACTGACTCTGTATTTCTATGTTTCACACTATTCATCAAAAAAGAAATACAAAAACCATAGAGATATGCATCAATTACTTCTCTTAAATGATTATCATTTCTATTCACAGTATTTCAGCAGTATTACATTGCTGCAAATCACTCTCAGAATTATTAATAGACTCCAACCAACTTTAAAGTCCCCGTGAACCGGAAGTTGCAAACGATTTTTCTCCAGTGCTGTGACGTATTTCCAAGTGAAACGGAATATTGAACAGAGGGCAGGGTTTTACTATAGCGCTCTTCCTCTCCATCTCTCGCTCATAGACCAACGCCACTTTTGCGTCATCGAAGGGTAACGCCCCCTTTTGGGGGAAAACACCTCTATACTGTCTATGGGAAAACAAACGGATTCCCATGAGAACAGAACTCGCACTAGATCTGCAAAGTTTCTTGATAGCAAAAATGGCACAAACTTAAAGAAGCTAACGTTACTGAATACGGGGTTACAGAGGTTTCCCTTTGAAATGGTCGAAAACTGGATTAATGACCCCACACAGCGGCCAAATATGGACTATTCAGACATCTAACGATACCACTATCTCGTGTAATCACCAAGTAAGTAGCCTTTTTTATTTATTTATCATTTACACACTCACAGTAGCCTTTTACAAACTACTAGACGATGAGGCCATTAACTTGATTTAAGCTATTGACAGTTTTGTTGTCGACTAGCTATTAGAAAGACTAGCTGTTAGCAGCTAACGTTACCTTATTAGACTATGTCAATAGCTTAAATCAAGTTAAATATGATCCATTCATCGTCTAGTTTGTCATACTGTGAGTGTTAATGAAAAAAAAAGGCTAGCTACGTGCTTACTTGGTGATTCCACGAGATAGTTGTAACGTTAGATGTCTGAATAGTCCATATTTGGCCGCTGTGTGGGGTCATTAATCCAGTTTTCGACCATTTCAAAGGGAAACCTCTGTAACCCCGTATTCAGTAACGTTAGCTTCTTTAAGTTTGTGCCATTTTTGCTATCAAGAAACGTTGCAGATCTAGTGCGAGTTCTGTTCTCATGGGAATCCGTTTGTTTTCCCATAGACAGTATAGAGGTGTTTTCCCCCAAAAGGGGGCGTTACCCTTTGATGACGCAAAAGTGGCGTTGGTCTATAGCAAACTAACGGTTTGAGGGGAGTGGTTAAGCGTTTCCCCACCCAAACTGTGAAACCTACGTCATCAGAAAAAGAAACCGTTCCAGACCGGAAGTAACTTTTCAGATTTTGATTAAAGATTACTAAGGTAAAACATTTTTTAAATATATTTTTACTTGCACGGATTAATTGTTCACCACAAGAATAGTAATATGCGCTAACAAAGTAAATAGGTTCAATTTTGATTTCACGGGGACTTTAAACCTTGTTTAACACATTAACAATTATCAATCGATCTTTAAACCACATATATAGTACATTAAACAATACCTATTAAACTTTAAAGCTTGTAAAATACCTTCATGTGCATTTTGTACAATGGAAAGTATATATTTTTAACTGACACGCTCACTACGTTACATGTGCGAGCTTTTCTCTCTCGTATAAATCAAACTCAAAACCAACCCCTGATGAACATCACTTCTCTAACACTATTCACTTATATTCTCAACACATTTCAGCATGGTTAAATTCAACTTTAAAGTGTTTTTATACGTAAACCCACCTGTAACACAGGAGAGAAACGAGGAGACAGTCGTGTCAGTTCAAGCTCTCTGGAGTAATGAGAAACTCACGACTCGCACAAGCTTAACACCCATCACTCGACTCTGCCCCTAACGGTCAGGAGTAGCATTGCACACTTTTCACTTTTTTTCTTTTAAAAGGAATCAAATTTAGAATAAAACCCTTCTGAATGTTGTTTTTTTTTTTCAAAATAACACAATAACATCAAAATGAAACAAATAATTTTGAATATATTTAACATACAATTTCAACATTTTTGTGATTGTCACATATGGACGTAATATTTTCTCTTTCTTCTCTTTTCAATAAGAGAGAGGACAACAAAATCATCCTCACTGCTTGACGAAATCCATTTTGTATTTTTGCGTTTTTCCCCGCAAAGGTTTAATAAACACGCATCGGACTCAGTGTGGTTTCTGGGTTTCTGTGCGTGGCGAATTTTTAGGCTGAAAACGCATACGAAAATTTCTTACTCAGCGTGCAACGGCCTTAACCCTGAACAATGCGATTTTTCTCCAGTTCCCATATCTGAGACAGGAACCTCAACGGGACCGGACTTGTGTCAGCTGTGTGTGTGTGTTGTGCCACTGCAGCAGGAAGTAGAGCTGCTCTAGATGCCTGCATTGTCATGTGACACGTTCCCATTGAAGCAGTGGTGTGTTGTGAGGCCTGTTATTTTTACCCAGCGTGCACCTGGACGGGCCCGGGCCTGCTCTAGCCTGCCGGTCCTCCATCGCACGGCACCCTCAGGTGTTTTTAAACCCCGTCATCTTCATTCTCTTTCCCTCGACGCACAATCGCAGCAGCTGCAGACGCCTGTAATCGGTGAGTTCGGGGGAGTTCGCAGCGTCTGATGGCTGTGCATTATCTCTCTTTCTTCTACTATCGGCCCCGAAAAAAATCATTTGTAAACTCCCGGGTGTAATTACTGAGAGCCATGATTAATTGTCCCATAAAATTAGCCTTGGTCTCGCTTTCATTTTTACTGCGTGGAATATTAATTAATGTTAACTCTCTCCACCCCCTCCTCTCGTACCCCCGACTCTGTCGCGCTCTCTCTTTTCTTAAGCACATCTTTTGAATATTCAACGTCGCAGTGAAAAATAGCCAGGAGCCGAAGCAGCGCATTAGCATGTCCGCGCTCTCGAATCACCCCCAAAAATACAGAGCTCGAATTAAAAGATGAGCTTCGGGTCGTAAATATCCTCTCAGAGGTCAGCGGACACAAGTAAGCAGCTACTTATGCAAATGTGGGGAAATATGCTAAGAGGAGAGCCGGTGTGTGTTGACACGTCGGGCGCCCGTCCTGCTCGAATGCGCATGTTTATTTAACCCGTCTGATAAACGGCAGGTTGAATGAATCTCATAAAGTCGTATTCTGCGTAGTGCCATAATGTGCGCAGCGCAATGTCACCTTGAATGAAGCGTCTTCCCAAAAGAATACATTTGTGTAATAATATGGTAATTCACACTTAGATCGGAATCTTATTAATATTTTAATCTTACTGTAAGCATACAGCCGATCAAAGTGCAGCCATTCCCTGAAAAATGACTTTTTTTCTGACAGGAAAATTATGTCTAAATTTTGGCAAAATAAATAAATGTTTTTGGTTTTTTTTTTTACCAATTTGTGCTCCCTTAGAGTGTACGCTTAATAAATACGCTTGGGGAATTTACATTTAATTGACTTAATTTAGCTGATTTTGACGCTATATGTGGCAGTAAGAGTGCAAACATTTGTAAACATGTTATTTATTAAAATATACACTATGTTTAAAAGTTTGGAGATGGTCAATTTATTAATATAATAAATACAGGCTGAATGTGTTTTTTCCAAAATACAGAAAAAATACAGATATATTGTGAAATATTATTGCACGTTAAAACTGTTTTTTTAATATATATATTATTTAATGTTATTTATTTCTTTGATTAATTAAAACATTTCCTATTATTTTCTATGTTGAAAACAGTTGTGCTGCCTAATATTTTTGTTTTGTATTTTTTTTTCAGGATTCTTTGATGAATAGAAAGTTCAAAAGAACAGCATTTATTTGAAACATTTTGTAACATCACAAATCTCACTTCTTTGCATATATATATATATATATATATATATATATATATATATATATATATATATATACTGTGATGTAGACACAAAGTGAATCTGACTGTGGAAGTATGGCCAGCAGAATACATGAATATACTGTAAATACACCGTTTTTTACAGTAATATGAATAGTCAGTATCACACTTTCAATTTGATGAATAAAATCAGATCTATATGACTTTATGTGCATGTGTGTGTGTGTGTGTGTGTGCATTGATCAGTGATGCGTGCTTACAGCGATTCCCTGCTGAACACAGAACAAAGGATAACCTTTACTAGCCAATAGGCTCGAATTTATGTACAGCAAACGGCACCGCTGGATCCCAGGAGAGCAAATCACCTCTGTGCAGGAACAGTGTGTGTGTGTGTGTGCGTGTTAGTTTGTTAGTCTTACACTAACAAACAAACACACACACACACACACACACAAACAAACAAACACAAACACACATGCACATATGTTTGTTTGTTTGTTAGTTAGTCTTTGTGTGTGTTAGTTTGTTAGCATTAGTTTGAGTGTTTGAGTGTATGTGTGTGAGAGTGTCTGTTTTGCGGAGAACAGATTTTTTACATTTTTTAAAAATGTAAAAAAAATATAAAAAATGTAGAAACAGATAGTTTGTGCGGTGTGTAAATGTCTCTCTACATGTACAACACTGTGGGTCTAAAAAGAAGCACTTGAACAGGGAAATTGAGGAAGTCTGGGTCACTTCCTGTGTGTGTGTGTGTGTGTGTGTGTGTGTGGCTTCTTTCCACAGGGATATTTGGCAGCTCTCCACAATGGAAGTGTGTTTTCGAATCGAAACCCCTCCTGGAGCTCAAACCTTTAATGGCTCCAGAGTCCAGATAATATTGATCTTTTTGTGGGAGAAACCTTTAAATGAATGAGCCAATAATTATAAACCCAATGCAATTCATTTGATCACAATCAAACCAGCCCTGAGCAGCCTTCATTACAGCAATACAGCCAGTCCCAGTCGCAATACTCTCATTTTAATCATTCAGATTCGTTATGCATATTGCATTGGACTTCTACCACTGACATTAATTAGACTCCAGACCCATCTAGTTTACTGTCTCAATAAACGCCGGGTTTCATTCACACACAACTTTGTTCCAAAGCTTCATAGGAGACGGAGTGCACGACGAGTCAAAAATATTATAATTTTGTCTACTTTCCTGAAATAGAAGGTTATATTTTCAATGTATATGTGCATTTTGTCAGCTATCATTTAATATGGCAACAAGTATTTGATTTGGTTGAATTTTCACACAACACCCTTATGAAAAGTAGAAGAACACTTTACACTCTAAAAAATGCTGGGTTGTTTTAACCCAACTTTGGGTCAAATATGGACTAACCCAGCCGTTGGGTTAAATTTTTACATTACATTTTTAACCCAACATTTCGGGTTTGTCCATATTTGACCCAAAATTGGGTTAAAACAACCCAGCAACAACCCTGAATGTAATGTTTTATGGCACGTAACTGCAAGTTAATTGCAATTAAATGAAAATGTAGGTAACACTTAATTTTACTGTGTCCTTGTTACAAGTTATATTAGTTACAGTAGTAACTAATTACAGACATACAAACTTACTCCTCCTAACCCTGACCCTACACTCTAAAAAATGCTGGGTTGTTTTAACCCAATTTTGGGTCAAATATGGACAAACCCGAAATGTTGGGTTAAAAATGTAATGTAAAAATTTAACCCAACGGCTGGGTTAGTCCATATTTGACCCAAAGTTGGGTTAAAACAACCCAGCATTTTTTAGAGTGTATATTAATTAAATGTAGTTAATATTACTTATCACTTAAATGTATAATTATATTGTAGTAGCAGAGAGCTTAAAATAAAAGTGTAACCTAAATGTATATTAAATGTAATTAGTTGAACTTTAGTATTTTTGACCTACTTAAGTAATGTGTAATTTCATAATATTGACTTTTTTTACATTAACTTGTAGCCTATTTACTTGTAATAAAGATAATTAAAGAATGATTTAAAATGTACTTTTAGACGTTTGTGTCTAAAAAAGTGTCGTTTTATTAAAGTGTACTTATGAAACATAGTCAAGTCTACTATTTTGGAGTACACTTATGTGCATTAATATTAAATTATTTATATATAAGAAAGTAAGTCATAAGGGTCTGGAACAACAAGGTTGAGAATGTAAATTATGTCTGAATTTTCACTAATTAACCTTAAAAGGTTCCACTTAATGTACAATTTTGTTTAAATTTTCTATAAAATGATTGTTGGTTTAACTTAAAGTAAGTTACCTGATTGACCAACCCGATCTCACGGGAATTCGCGCAAATTTTACAAGGTGGCTAATTCGTACCAATTCGTACGACCTCACTCGTACGAATTAGTAAGATTTTCCTAAATTGTACATATTTGACAAATTAGCCAATTCGTATGAATTCATACGAATGACCTACCCTTGACCCCGCACCTAAACATAACCGTCACGTGGGTTTAGACAAATCGTGCAAATTCGTACGAGTGAGGTTGTATGAATTAGTACGAATTAGCCACTTTTGCATCACTCGTACGAATTCTTGGTCGTGAGATAGCGTAGGATTGACTTAAAATATTGAGTTGATTGAAATATTGTTTTTTACTTAATACAATGAAGGAGATTTAATCAACAGAAACCCCAAATGTTTTCTGATCCACGTTAGTTATCTACATTGACTTGACAAAAGATAAAGACTTGTGGAAACACTTTACAATAAGGTTCATCGGTTAATATTAGTTATTATATTAACTAACATGAACTAACAATGAGGAATACATTTGTTATTTATTAATCTTTGTTAATGTCAGTTAATAAAAATCCAGCTGTTCATTGTTTGTTTATGTTCACAGCGCATTCACTAATGTTAACAAATACAGACTTTGATTTTAATAACATATTAGTAAATGTTGAAATTAAATTTATTTAAAAAAAATAACTATTTGAATGAACATAAAAAAAAATCATGGAAAGGATTTCCACATGATTAACATGCTTTATTTCGGCATTATGCAATTCTGTTCAATTTAATATACTTGCGTTGGGTCAACTTAATTTATTAAGGTTGATTCAACTTATTTACTATGGTTGGGCACAGCTTAATTTAATAGTGTCAGCCCAACTGGTTTGCAATGTTTTAGATCAACTGATATGATTCAGGTATTCTTATTCATATAATCATTCATCCAATGCAATATAGCGTATTTTAGTGTCACACTACTCAACTTTTAGACTATAGCCACCTATTTACTACCAGTAGCACTTTTGTAGCATCTTAAATGCTAAGATTTACAAGTGAGTTTTCCTGAATCAGTCTTCACCCTAACCAAATGCTCCGCTCTTCTCCACAATGGTAACCCACTGTAATTTAAATGGTCCTAATGATTTCAATGTAATTGAACATTAAACACAACTACGCACTATCAAGTCTTCCCCTTTTCTCATTTTGTCAAAAACACATAAAATAACACTTAATTTCTATTTCTATTTAGGCTATATTTCAACATATGCAAAGCATGCTGGGAACTAACAAGCACCGCCCAGTTTCAGTTAATTGTGTTGCTTAAGCTCATCTTAATTAAGCAATTTGAACAAGCAGCAAAAATCTTTTTTTCAGAGCTGTAGAAGGATTGTTCATGTTAACTAATAGGGCTGGGTATTGAGAAAAATTTCACAATTCGATTCGATTTCGATTCACAAGCTTGCAATTCGATTTGATTTCGATTACGATCCGATTCGATTCTATATCGATTATTTTGGATATCAGTTACAATAAATGGCAATTTTTCTCAAGGGAATCAAATCTCTTAAATGCTGTAAACTATGGGAGTCTAGTTGTAGCATAGACTTCATTAGCCTAATATGAAGGTAATAATGAACTGTTTTATAGCTATACAAACACTTAAATTACACTTTTATTTATTTTTATAATAAGAAGATTATATGTTTAAGAAGATTAGATTATATAAACATTTAAATGGTGGCTGTCATAAAAACTTGCCAGATTTATTAAAATATGCATTAAATATTGAAGAACATTAAGATTATAATGCATATGTAATATGGTGTATATATTTAGCAAAATGCTCCTCTAGAGTTATTTTTTCTAGCTGACTAACGAGTTTATGTGAGTTTTCTGAGGTAAATATGACGATACATGACATTGATTACAAGCTGTTTAACTGACGTCTTTCCACGGTTGAAACGCTGATTGAGCGAATCAATGTAACATGATACGGATTTCGATAAGTTGTACTCTATCTTTAACACACTTTCAGATGCTCATTCATGTTTATTTGGCGCTGTGACTGGTATTATTAACCCGGAAGAGAGATCAGCGCTGCTGCTTCTCCAGAGCGATCTCACGCCACAGCGCCAAAACGTTATTTATGTTTTTGAATTTCTAAAGAAAATGGACGTAATTTGAAAATTGAGACTTTGTTTCATATCAATAGTAACAAAGGACAAAGATTATTGCGATTTTTTGGATGCGCGCAGCCGCGATACAATGATCCATTCATTCAAATGAAACAGGATGACTAATCGATTCTTGAGATTTAAGAATCGATATCGGTTCGTAAAAATGAGAATCGATTAATATCAAGCAATCGATATTTATTACCCAGCCCTATTACTAATGTTAACTACTGAACCTTATTGTAAAATTTGTGATAACAAATCATAAAAATATTTAGTTTACTGTGAGGCTTGTAAATTGGAAGACATGTTGAGGATCTGTGTGTCTGCAGGCCACAACAGCTGTGTTTTAAGGTCAGTCAGGTAAGGATGCTGAAACTTTGGGAACTACACACACAGGTGCACCTGTGATCTACTCTTTGGCCCAGAGCTATCATAGACATGATCCACGAGCAACACATGAGCCACCAGATGTCTCAAACATCTTGATTAAACATCAGACTCAGAGCTGAAGCTATCACGGCAGTCTGACCCGTCAATTCAATCTGCAACTCATAGTACTAATGCACCATTTTAATTTGAATAACCAAATCCCAAAGGAGTGTGCTGTCAGAGAACATACAAATGCAGACACGCCAATGGCCAATAATTGTTTCCTTTGTGGCTTTGTTGCATTTCCTCTTAAATTCATATGTAATAGTGTAGCCTAATAATCCAACAACACAAATGCAATAAACTCTGATCAATGGATGCAAGCAAAGACACATGAGGACTCTGTCAGCGAAGGGAAGTCACCGATTTATCTCCGTAATGCCTCTCGGCAGGGCTCTGCCTCTAAAGAGAGCGGATGACTGAAGATTGCCCAGCGCAGAGGACGTGATCGCACCTCCATGGTTTTTACTTTTAACAATTTAGAGCAATAACACTATTACTGCATGTCTCTCAACCTTATGGATGAATTTCATTTAGTGTAATGAGATGGATGATCTACTGCAGAGATAGTGAGTTTACAGTATGTGGGAGGAAGTGAGGTCACAGAGCAGAGTTCTGACACAAACACTTACGGGACAGGAAACCTGCTCTGAGTTAGTGTGTGCTCAGCGTGATACAGCATGAACCCCTTGTGACAAACAGTACTAAATTTGCAATTCAAAACTTGTATATAATATACAGTAATATTAATGGGAAAAAGCCACTTAAAGAGAGTACACTTTCAAGACTAAGTTTCTTAACAAGTCTTTAAAAAGTCTAATTTAAGGTGCATAATGTCAAATTAAGTGCATTTTAAGCATTTATAAATGCAAATAATGCATTTTCTGTATTACAGTATATATTATAGTCATTTTTTTTACCGTGCTTTAAATAATTATTCTATTGTGTCGACTAACATTACAGCACATGTAAAGTGCTTGATTATCATTTTACCTGTAGTGTGTTATTTGATTATATTTAAGTTAATGTATTTTAAATGTCTTAAATTGTATTGTGTGTAAATACAAATCCATTTCAATGTATGACATAGAAGTTTCAAAAGAAATTACTAAGAAATTTTACCATACAAGCTTGTCAGCACATTCATCAGTGCACCTTAGTCATATTTCAAGACAATAGAATTGTGAAATTACATATAAAGATGTTTAAAAAACAAACAAATTGCATTTGATATGAATGTAAATTATAATATATTTTCATTATATGAGGACTGAGGCGGAGCCGATGTGATGAAAGTAGAGTGACAACTAACCAAGGTGAAGTCGGTGGTACGAGGGAACCCGGTGGAGCCGGAGGGACAAGGAAAACGTTGGAGCAGGTGGGAAAAGGGAACCCGGTGGAGCCAGAGGGACGAGGGAACCCGGTAGAGCTGGTGGGACGAGGGAACCCGGTGGAGCCGGAGGGACAAGGAAAACGTTGGAGCAGGTGGGACAAGGGAACCCGGTGGAGCCAGAGGGACGAGGGAACCCGGTGGAGCCAGAGGGACGAGGGAACCCGGTGGAGCCAGAGGGACGAGGGAACCCGGTAGAGCCAGAGGGACGAGGGAACCCGGTGGAGCCAGAGGGACGAGGGAACCCGGTAGAGCCAGAGGGACGAGGGAACCCGGTGGAGCCAGAGGGACGAGGGAACCCGGTGGAGCCAGAGGGACGAGGGAACCCGGTAGAGCCAGAGGGACGAGGGAACCCGGTGGAGCCGGAGGGACGAGGGAACCCGGTAGAGCCGGTGGGACAAGGGAACCCTGTGGAGCCGGTGGGACAAGGGAACCCGGTGAAGCCGGTGGGACAAGGGAACCCTGTGGAGCCGGTGGGACGAGGGAACCCTGTGGAGCCGGTGGGACGAGGGAACCCGGTGGAGCCGGTGGGACGAGGGAACCCGGTGGAGCTGGTGGGACAAGGGAACCCGGTGGAGCTGGTGGGACGAGGGAACCCGGTAGAGCCGGAGGGACGAGGGAACCCGTTGGTGCCGGTGGGACGAGGGGACGAGGGAACCCGTTGGTGCCGGTGGGACGAGGGAACCCGTTGGTGCTGGTGGGACAAGGGAACCCGATGATGCCGGAGGGATGAGGCAACACGTTGGAGCCGGTGGGACAAGGGAATCCGGTAGAGCCAGAGGGACGAGGGAACCCGGTGGAGCCGGAAGGATGAGGGAACCTGTTGGACCAGGTGGGACGAGGGAACCCATTGGAGCAGGTGGGACGAGGGAACCCTGTGGAGCCGGTGAGATGAGGGAATCCGTTGGAGCCAGTGGGATGAGGGAACCCGGTGGAGCCAGTGGGATGAAGTAATCCGGTAGAGCCGGTGGGACGGGGGAACCGGTGGAGCCGGAGGGACGATGGGACGAGGGAACCTGGTGGAGCCCGTGGCACGAGGGAACCTGGTGGAGCCGGTGTGATGAGGGAACCGGTGGAGCTGGTAGGACGAGGGAACCCGGTGGAGCTGGAGGGACGAGGAAACCTGGTGAAGCCAGAGGGACGAGGGAACCCGGTGGAGCCGGTGGGACGAGGAAACCCGGTGGAGCCGGAGGGACGAGGGACCCTTTTGAAGCAGGTGGGACGAGTGAACCCGGTGGAGTCGGAGGAAAGAGGGGATGAGGAAACCTGGTGAAGCCAGAGGGATGAGGGAACCCGTTGGAGCAGGTGGGACAAGGGAACCGGTGGAGCCGGAGGGACGAGGGAACTGGTGTAGCCAGAGGGATGAGGGAACCCGTTGGAGCAGGTGGGACGAGGGAACCTGGTGGAGCCGTAAGGACAACCTGGTCACAAGGTAGAGGGTCTCTGGTGGAGCCAAGGGTGGGAGGACACAATCTAAGCCGACAGGTCGACGGGCGGAGGTGGAACGAAGGGAACAGAGGCTGGAGGCGGAGCCACAGGATCCTCTCCCTCAGCTCGACCTGAGGTTTCGCGTCACCGCGAGGCGTCACTGGTGAAGGCGAAGGGCTAAGGGCATCCAGCAGAGTCGGGGCTGGAATAAGATGCCATTCAGGGCTGGCATCTGAATTAGATTTCACAATTTTCCTGATAATTCTATTGTTTATAACGGCAGCTATGCTAATTATTTCCCATCTGATTTCTGCTGTTATCTCGGACGTCAGTCCCGAGGTACATAGCGTTCGTCAGCTCCAGTTTGTATGCAGCCTCTAATGGAGACTTCAGATGCCCCAACACCTGCGATGAGATTGCAATAGATAACAAACATCAAACCAAGTGGTTGTTTCTTTTAAGAAAGTACGCTTATTATGCAAAACAATTTAGGTTTTAATTGGGTTATCAGTGGATTTGCAGTGGAACGCCTGTGTGACCTAGAGAGGAACGGACTACTTACATCCACTAAAATCACTGCCAGATGATTAAAAGTCATTGAACAAAAATAACAAAAACAGTGAAGTGAGTGAGAAGTTCCTGCAGTATTTGAACCCAGACACAGAATATCTAATTTAATGGCATTCATATTTTTTGTAAGTGCAACTGAATTGCAAATCAATCAATCTGTCAAGATTACCATTGTAAATCTAAACCTGCAGAGTCTACAGTTATTCACTACCAATTTAATTTCATAAAGCATAGTATTACGACACTGGTGGGTGCGCATGCAGGGGAGACAATGTATCCAGTCGGAAGTGAGGAAGTAAGCACTATTACAGCTTTGAATGTCAGTGTGGCATTAGCTCTCTCTCTCTGTGTGTGTGTGTGTGTGTGTGTGTGTGCTGAGCGAGCAGAGTGAGTGGTGAGCTCAGGGTGCTGCAGGCTTGTAAATCAGCATATTTGCTCCCCAGTGAGAAAATGCACCAATCAGAGCCTGGACTCGATCCACTCGGACACACCCACTTCACAATTACCCCTCCCCAACTACGGTAGACACTACTCACCCTGCAGAGAGCCTCCACACACACACACATCTGCAACCCATTAACACACTCATAATGAACACTCACATGAGGGTCCGGGGACCTGATCATTGCTTTACACACACACACGATGTACTACCATACTGTATTTCCTGTATATTCTGCAGTATGTATACTGTGCACAAAGTGTGTATTGTAGATAGAATAACCTTATGACTTTTCATCTTAATGCATCATTTCATTATTGTCTTTGAAATATGGTTACAGCTGAATATACTGACAAGCATTTAAGGTATAACATACTTTAAATGTAATTTCTACTGAAACGTGTATATTTAAATATATTCAGAATGACACATTTATAATGACGACGTTACTATTTAATACATTTAAAATATATAAACATTGCATACTATATCAAACAACTTAGTTGAAATGAAAACCAAACACTTTTTAGTTAAGCGTACAAAATAAGCATCCCTGGTTCCACGTTCTTACAAATAATACATTTAAAATAAAAAATAAGTTGTATTTCTACTAATGCAAGGAATGTGACTATTATAGCACAATATAAATGTTTGTCGTTACAGTAATTTTCACTTTGTGCAAGTGGTCCTCTCACTCTTATTTCCAACAATAAGTCCCATCCAGCGTCCACATGCCCACCACTAAGATGACGCTGCTCTTCTCCTTCTCTGTGTCTCTTTCGCTCGCTGGCTCTCTGTTTCGCTGTAATGTTTGTGGCAGTCTGAGTGTCGGTCAGATAATGAGCTCCATAAAGCCATCAGACGGGTGGGATTAATGTGGGCATGATGTGTCCGCCGTAACTCACCCGGACCCCTTCCAAGTAGAGTTACAAGAAATGCTTTTCTCCCACATTGATCAGGGGGAACCACAGAAATATTAGAGTGTTAAAAACCTGCTAAATGCCTGCAGTAACTCTCTCTCTCTCTGTGCGTCTCTTTGGGGCTCGGCCAAGTTCTGCTTGCTTTATGAAGCCTGCCAGGTTAAATTCTCCAGGAATAATGTCTGCTACTGAAATATGCTTCACGACTTACACTTCAATTCATAAAATATAAGATGTAATGAGACCGAAGCGAAAATCCATGTGGTCAGTGTGGGCTGTGTCTATAGGTTAATTTTGGAACGGCATAACACTGTTTGACGTATGTATATTTCTATTTCTTTATGAATGGAATTCTCATACAACAAAAAAAAAAAAAAACTTTTTTTAATATACCAAATAACTAAAATCTGATTTTACTGTTATAATACACTCTTAGAAAAAAAGGGTTCATATATGAAGCTTAGGGTTCTTAACACACAAAAAAAAAAGTCTATTATGTCAATACAGAACCCTTTTGGCACAAAGGTTCTTTATAGGCTATTATTCATTCATATATTACATTATTCTGCAACATTTTGTAGTTGTAATTAAATTATTGTTTATTAAACTGTTGTAGTAACTTAATATCACATTTTAATCATGCTGATTTTTGGTGGAGAAAAACTGAAATTTGATATTGATCAACTACATGAAATGATATAAATATATACATTTTCCAACCCCCATATCTTAAATTTTGTGATCCTTCACATGCATTCATAAATACATTTTTGGGTCTTGATGTTTGTCAATAATACGAAATATTTAATCTGTAAAATATAAAACAAATGATAGTGAATGAACCCAAACGGTTCCATATAGAACCTTTTTCCTGGTTACAAAGAACTCTAAAGTGTTCTTATTATTAAACCCTTAAAAAGGGTTCTGTATAGATCATTTTAGGGGTTCCAAATACGTAGTGCTGATAGAACCTTTTAAAGTTCTATATAGAACCTTTTCGTAGGAAACGTTCAGGGTGTCAGTCCAAATCCCAAAAAATTTGGTGCATATCCAATTGAAATCTATATTTAGCAAGTGCGAATGAAAACAAAAACTTTTTTGCTGCAATCGTCATGCTGTTTCGTTATAGTCTGTGAGGCTGTACACACTACACTATATAGTATGCAGTATGTCAGCGGCATTACTTTCATTCTGACCAGACCCAATTATAGAAATGCGGGCATTTCTACACACCCAGTTGTAACTGAATGGGCATCACGATTGGAGCGTTTTATTACCTTAACATTACCATAAATATGAAGTCCAAATTTGAATCAAAATTCAAATCTGATTTGGTTGGGTTCAAATAGTCGGTGTCTCCGAGCGGCTTCCTTTTGACAAATGAACGCGACAGACAGTGGATAATAATTTGACAGGTGACAAATGTGTGGTTGTGATAGCATCTGAAAGCCGGGCTACCTGAAATATGACTTATTCTATTAAAATAATTCACCCAGGATATTGAATGTTATATTAAAGACCTTCACAATTGGATAAGAGCAGCTTCCATAAAGTGTGTGCAGTTTGAGGGGCCGCCGGAGAGAAAAACGGCCTGTTTTAGGTTATTTGCTGAATTGTTGTCAGTTGTTCACGATGATCCGATATATGCTTTCAGCACAAATATTATACAGTCAGTATTCATTTTGAAGAGCGTCTTTACATCTGCCAAATACTCACAGCTATAAGCCGATGTTTTAATAACAGAACACTTTGACAATTTGATACAGCTCAGCTAAGACAAACAAATGCAGAACTGTTTTATTCCGACACCAATCGCATGAAGTTCGTCTGATACAACTGGACCGAATCCAGAAAAACCAAACAAAAGTAAAGCACATACTCGTGTGTGTGGCAGCAGACTGAAGTCATTCACGTTGCGTGTGTAATGTGTTCGTGTTACTCCGGTCTAATGCCGTGGTATGCTGTGTTTAATCAAGGCTGTGTATTTGCTGTGGGCCGTTGTTTAGAACGAGAGGCGTCCTGTTTGTATGGGTTGTATGCTGATGTGGCGCGATAATTCAAGATTACTAAGATATTGCTCCAGGCAATTAGTCCATCATGCTTTCATCAAACATGCAACCCTTTAAAGGATTAGTTCACTTTTGAAAAAACTATTGCTGATAATTTACTCACCCCCATGTCATCCAAGATGTCCATGTCTTTCTTTCCTCAGTCGAAAAGAAATTTAGGTTTTTGATGAAAACATTCCAGGATTTTCTCCATATAATGGACTTCAATGGGAACCGGATGGTTCAGGGTCCAAAAGATAGAGTTTCAGATGCAGCTTCAAATGTCTTTAAACGACACCAGACGATGAATAAGGGTCTTATCATGCGAGACGATCGGTTATTTCAAAGCTTATTCCAAAAATGTAACTTTTCTAAGGACAAATGCTAGCCTTGCTCTATTCTCTGAGGCGCGTTTGTAACGTCACGTAATACGTAATTACGTTCAAAAGGTCACGGGCGACGTAGCCGGAAGTACAGAGTCAAAATCGTCCGACATCGTTGTTTTTCCTTTTAATTCCTTTTTTTGTAAACGGTGTTTGAGCTAGTTTGCACGTTCAACCTATGCGTTCAACTTGTAAACACTGACTCTGTACTTCCGGCTACGTCGCCCGTGACCTTTTGAACGTAATTACGTAATACGTGACGTTACAAACGCGCCTCACAGAATAGAGCAAGGCTCGCATTTGTCCTTAGAAAAGTTACATTTTTGGAATAAGTTTTGAAATAACCGATCGTTTCGCATGATAAGACCCTTATTCATCGTCTGGTGTCGTTTAAAGACATTTGAAGCTGCATCTGAAACTCTATCTTTTGGACCTTGAACCATCCGGTTCCCATTGAAGTCCATTATATGGAGAAAAATCCTGGAATGTTTTCATCAAAAACCTAAATTTCTTTTCGACTGAGGAAAGAAAGACATGGACATCTTGGATGACATGGGGGTGAGTAAATTATCAGCAAAAGTTTTTTCAAAAGTGAACTAATCCTTTAACTCTTGTGTTACTCTTGTAAGTTATTAAACAAATATTTCATTTTTTACACTCAATGGCCACTTTATTAGGTAGATCTTGCTGATGGCACACATTCAACAAGGCTGGAAACATCTCTCAGAGATTCTGGTCAATATTATCAGCATGATGCGAATCTCCCGTTCCTCCACATCCCAAATACTGGACTGAGATCTGGTGACTGGAGGCCGTTTGAGTTTAGTGACTCACTGTCATGATCAAGAGACCAGTTAGAGATGATTTGAGCTTTGTGACGTGTGTGTTATCCATCAGAAGATGATCCACTGTGGTCATGAAGGGATTGACATTGTCAACAACAATACTCAGATAAACCGTGGTGTAGTACTTGAGACTCGGACTCGTCTCGGACTCGGTCTCGAGACCATATTTTAATGGTCTTGGTCTTGTCATGGACTCGTGTCCATTTGGACTCGGAATTGACTCGTACTCGAACATTTTTTTTTTAGGACTCGGAATTATTCCCGAGTCCAGTCGAGTTCAATTCAAAATATTTTTCATGATTATTAATGTATGTTAATCAAATATTTCTTTAAATTTATTGACACGCCCAGTGATTGGTGATTTTCTAGTGCGCAACTGCGCATGACAAATTGTAATAAAATTACTTTTAACACCACCTACTATGTGGCCTTTTTACCCTAAACTGATCACATTTTTTTAACTCTAAGTAAATTCAGTAAAAAAAAAAAAAGTATTTCTCTAAGTAAATAAAAGTAAATTAGGTAATCAACCCTCACTGGTCTCGGTGTCGACTCGGACTCGAGTGAGGTGGTCTCGACTACAACACTGCTGTGGTGTTTAAAAGATTGGTACTAAGAGGTCCAGAGAGTGCCAAGAAAAGATATAACACACCAATAGAGCACGAGCAGCCTGAAGCGCTGATACAAGACTGGATGATCATGCTTTCACGTGTTTACGCCAAAATCTGACCCGACCTTCAGCATGGTGCAGCAGGAACTGAGACTCATCCGACCAGGCAATGTTTTCCAATCTTCTAATGCCCAGTTTCCTTGAGCCTGTGTGAATTGAACCAGTAACCGGTGTGTGTCTTTTGGTGCTGTTGCTCTTCAGCTTCAAGGTTTGGTGTGTTGTGTGTTGTTCAGAGATGCTCTTATCCACTTGTATCCACTTGTCTGGTCATTCTCAGTGGTGGAATGTAACGAAGTACAAATACTTTGTTACTTTACTTAAGTACATTTTTCACGCATTTTTACTTTACTTAAGTAGAATAAATAGTGCCTACTTTTTACTTTTACTTCGTTACATTTTGCAGCAATTATTCTACTTTCTACTCCACTACATTTCTACAACTTCTGTTATATTTTCATTGCATTTTCTGATCAGTTTTTTTTCCCCCTGCCAAAACGTAATCTGACCGTCCGTCCGTTGCACGTTTGTCTCACCAGTGACGTTTGGTTGCCATACATCAACTAAATGCGTCTCGCACGCAGTGTGTTTATCGTGCAATTTATACGCGAAAATTAGTTTTTACGTGGATAGGAAACACACCGTGTGTAATATACGTTTGGTTAGGATTATGGCAAGCCAAGAGGTTCAGAATTACACCATTAATTAATCGCGTTTACTGCCAAACATAGTTATATAGTAAGAATAAGCATGGTTTATATTGCCTAATTGCAAGCTTGTTTCAGAAATGGGGACAACAATTTTTTTTTTTCCATCATTATTGAACATCATTATAGGAGTATTAGGTTGAATTAAACGTTTTATTAATCATTAGAAAAAAGTCATTAAGAGAATCAATTGTTATGCAAGTACTTTTACTTTTAATACTTAAAGTAGGCAGGTAATTTTTACTTTTTACTTAAGTATGGTTGTCATTGTGTTACTACTTTTACTAAAGTTAATATTTATCTGGTTATTTGTACTTTTACTTAAGTACTGAGATTCAGTACTTCCTCCACCACTGGTCATTCTCCTCTGACCTCTGACCTAAACAAGGCATTTTCTTGCACAGAACCGACTCTAACTGGATATTTTCTCTTTTTCTGACCATTCTCTGTAAAGGCTTGAGAAAGTTATGTGTGAAAATCCCAGTAGATCAGCAGTTTCTGAAACACTTACACACATACAGATTACATGCTTTGGCAAGCACATAATAAAGTGCATGTGTCACATAAAAATGATGAGTGAAGAGGAAAAATGCATTTACTTCATATTTTAATTCAAGTTTATTTGTATAGCGCTACATACTGTTTTACAGAAAAGCTCATTGTAAAGATTAGTGTATCAAAGTAATGTCCGCAGGGAAGTGATATCCAGCCATAATCCTGTATATGCAATGCTTAGTTGACATCATGTACTGTCATGCGTCATTTATTTATAACGGAAATAAGCTTTAAGACCCAGACAATGTAATTAACCAGCAAAACCTTGACAAATACAGCCTTCCATCACCTCTTTCTCACACGTTTCTCTCTTCACAGAGGAGCAAGGGGAAATCCTCGTACACAAACCCACCGGTAACAAGTGAAGCGCACCCATGTGTTTGACTGTAACTTTGAGGTGATTGGGGCTGGAGAAGTGCCAGGGCTTTATGGGATGCAGCACATGATTTATGTGTGATGTAAAGCTGCTCGGGGCTGGAATGATTTGCTTGTTTTGATTGGCTGCAGCTGGGAATTCCAGCCAGCCGAAACGTATCGATACCAAAGAGCTCGCTCTCAGCCTGTTGCTCTGTGCTTCACGTTTTCTGCACATGTCAGAATCCGTTTTCAATAAACAGCTGTATGTGATGAGTTTGCATTTCTACGACTGTTGCGAACAAGATACAATAAATGCGTCGCAAGATGAAAACAAAAAATGTTGATTACTCTCACACACGCAAAATTCAGATGAGCTCCTCTGCGCTGCTTTGTGTTCGGTGCTCTGCATTGATTTACCACTCTGGGATTTATGTAAGCAAGGAAACTAGAAGACCAAACCCATAATTTACAAAATAAAACCAACAGCCTTATTTGCATAAGATACTCCTCCTGCCAAACACACACGCAGATACACTGTATAATTTATGCAGGTTGTATTGCCATGTATGAGGTAACTCTCCTCTCTTTTTTAATGGTCTTATTCACATCTCCAGGATCACTGTACAGTATAATTAATACTGCCTGACAAATTGGAGTGAAGAACAGATTTCTGTGGACTGTTCTTCTGAATCCTTTCAGATATGATGTAGAAATGCTTAAACTTTCCGCAGTGTGATCAAATAGCAAGACGCAGAATCCCTTGTGAAAACGAGTACATTTTAGTACTTCCCATAGAAATAATATATTTTAAAAGAATATGAACTGAAAGTAATATTTTCTGACACTTAATTGTATGTAATTTGCGATTAAAAAGTGAACAAAGAATATTAAATGGAAGTAGTTGAAGAGGGCTTTTTTTGACGCACTTAATTAGGACTTAAGTACATCTTTATATGTAATTTCATTATTACTTCTATTGTCTTTGAAATATGGTTAAAGTGTACGGCTAAATGTACTGACAAGCATTTATGGTACACTAAAATATGTTTACACTGTTTGCACTGATTTAACTGAAAACAATATATCTGTTGTGATTGTTTTGTCTCTCGATTCACACAGTAATGTTTTTTCTAAGGCAAGTCTTGATGGAATTAAGGCCTAATCCTGGCTTAATCTAAGCGCTATCTGTGAAACCAGGCATAAGTGTGTTTAGAAGCATGATAGAGTACTCTTTTTAAGTACAATTAAGTTACATTTTAAGTACATTGCAAGTGCACGTTTAATGCACTTTTTTCACCTTGAAGGATCAAAAGCAGAAAAAATGTTGGTTGATCTTACTGCCTGTTCATTCGTCAAGTTGAGCGCAATGCATTGTGGTCCGCAGCATTCCGTGCAATGTGCTCTCTTTTACACTGCACATTTTGGCAATGCAGTAGATCATCCAGATATTACATGCATACAGAAAATGTGCTTACTCCACACCAGGGCGAACAACTGAAACATTAGCCTTCCTCATTGAGGTCTGTGCTGTAGCCGACTCATCGGGTCTGTGGAAGAGGAGTCCCAGCCATAAAATGTTTGTTTCAGGACCTGTGATTTTGCTGGACATGATAAACACATGCATACATAGTATGCAGTATGCTACACTAGTTACATTTACAGCTGACCAATCAGAACAGTGTAGACCAATCACGTTAGAATGGTTCATTTGACCAATTAGAGCAGAGTAGACCAATCACAGCAGACTAGACCATCTGACCAATCAGAGCAGAGCAGACCAATCAGATCAGAGTAGACCAATCAGATCAGAGTAGACCAATCACATCAGACTGGGCCATCTGACCAATCAGAGCAGAGTAGACCAATCACAACAGACTGGGTCATTTGACCAATCAGAGCAGAGTAGACCAATCACAACAGACTGAGCCATGTGACCAATCAAGGCAGAGTAGACCAATCACAACAGACTGGGTCATTTGACCAATCAGAGCAGAGTAGACCAATCATAACAGACTGGGTCATCTGACCAATCAAAGCAGAGTAGACCAATCACAACAGACTGGGTCATTTGACCAATCAGAGCAGAGTAGACCAATCATAACAGACTGGGTCATCTGACCAATCAAGGCAGAGTAGACCAATCACAACAGACTGGGTCATTTGACCAATCAGAGCAGAGTAGACCAATCATAACAGACTGGGTCATCTGACCAATCAAAGCAGAGTAGACCAATCACAACAGACTGGGTCATTTGACCAATCAGAGCAGAGTAGACCAATCACAACAGACTGGGTCATTTGACCAATCAGAGCAGAGTAGACCAATCACAACAGACTGGGTCATTTGACCAATCAGAGCAGAGTAGACCAATCACAACAGACTGGGTCATTTGACCAATCAGAGCAGAGTAGACCAATCACATCAAACTGGACCATCTGACCAATCAGAGCAGAGTAGACCAATCACAACAGAATGCGTTGTGCATCTTCGGAAGTGGAGCCGCGCGCAAAGTTACAAAAATGCTGTGCGAAATGGGGTCTCGTGATGACGTAATGTTTGTCGCGCGCCACTTCGTGCTGCGGTCCTGAGTATAAACCAGGCTTCACGGAAGCTTGTTTCTGCCATGAAATAAATAAAACAGGTAATTGATAAACATTTAAGAATTTATTTTCTCAGAACTGCAAGATGGAACTAAAAATAAATTGAAAAAGGTAGAATTGCGAGATATAAACGTTCATTTGCGAGTTATAAAGTTGTAATTCTGACTTTATTCTCGCAATTGTGAGTTAATATCACACAATTCATATTTGTTTCTTGCATTTGTGAGTTTATATCCCTCAGAATTGTGAGATATACACTTGAAGTTGAGTTGTGGCTAAACTCTATATAGAACGCTATATGCAAAAACGGCGCTATACTACGCACATGGCACCCGTTATCGTTAATATAACACGCGCTGTGAGGGCTAAGTTTAGGTGTGGGGTAGGGTCTGCGTGTCATATTCACGCTAAAGGATTTATAACGTCTTGGGTTCGCGTGTTATATTAACGATAAAGGGTGCCATGTGCATATTATAGCGCCGTTTTTGCACATGGCGTTCTATATGACGTTAAAGGATGAGAACGGACTGGAAGTGTAGTTAGCAGTTGACTTTTTTTGTCAGGTATAGCTTCTCACACCTAGACTCAGTGTGAGGAAAATAAAAGGGTAACAAGAGGATATTGTGATCGAGAAGAATTAGTGATTGTATTTTGCGAAAGAGTTCTCTGATCTTGTGAGCAGGTTTTTAAACAGCAGTGCTGAGCTTCAGGGCTTCAGTTTTGCCAGCCCAGGCCTTCATTAACCTAAACCTCTGAATCCTCATTATGAAGGAACAGAGCCGTGAGGCCGCGAGATGCTCGTTCTGAAAATGGTGCTTCTGTAGTCCTGCCATGGGGCACAACTAATGTCTAATGTTGATGCCATCTCTCCAAATGGGCTGGCAATGACCGCATCAGAATTCAGCAGATATGCACGGTCTGCAGTCCCACTGGCATGTCGCTTTTTTCCTCCCAGTATTGGCAGATGTACACTAAATCAACTTATTGCCCAAGCCCAAGCATTTTATTTATAGATTTGAATAGATGGTTTGATCGTGTTGATTTAGTCGGCGAGGTCCTCGGGCAGCTCTTGGTTTGTTCTCATCACACACTGTTGTTTCGTTTAATCTGAGAGCTGCATGAGATCAATGGAGCGAAGAAATCTAGAGTGTATCAATAACAGGAAACAGAAGAGAAGAGAATAATGAAGCGTTTCAGGGGCCTGCGGGCGCCAGGCTTACTGAAAGAGAAACAGTCGTTAACACAAGGCCCACCACTGAGAGAGAGAGAGACAGGATGAGTGTGTGTATTAGGAGTGGGTGTTCATAGTCATTCAGTTGTTGTTTTACATGCATTTGTGCATTGTTGTGTGTTTCAACAGAAGAATAGTTAGAGTTTCCTAAAAGAAAGAAGTGATTCTGAACTGCCAAAACGAGACTCAGATCTGAGATCAGTCTCACTTACTGTTACAAACCTATGTAACAAACGTACATAATGTCAGCCTTTGACCTTCATTGGTTGGCAGAGAACAAAGTCTACATTGACCCTCAAACGCTGTAGTTGCAGCTGAGACTGGAAGAGTTTGATCCGTGTTGTTCATGTCGAGAAGACGCTGTTTTCTGCTACCAAAGCAAATCCACTTTGCTGCACTACCAAAGGATAAGACTCGCACCATAGTTACTGTTTGTGTTACTGTGTATCAAGTGTTGAGGAAGAGCTGAAATTCAGGTATGCTAATGGACGGTTGGTTTCCAAAATTCGCCGTAAGTGGTCAACCATCACAACAGAATGAGCCATTTGACCAATCAGAGCAGAGTAGACCAATCGCAACAGACTGAGTCATCTGACCAATCAGGGCAGAGTAGACCAATCATAACAGACCGGGTCATCTGACCAATCAGGGCAGAGTAGACCAATCACAACAGACTGAGCTGTCTGACCAATCAGAGCAGAGTAGACCAATCACAACAGGCTGGGTCATCTGACCAATCAGAGCAGAGTAGACCAATCACAACAGACTGGGCCATCTGACCAATCAGGGCAGAGTAGACCAATCACAACAGACTGAGCCATCTGACCAATCAGAGCAGAGTAGACCAATCACAACAGACTGAGCCATCTGACCAATCAGGGCAGAGTAGACCAATCATAACAGACTGGGTCATCTGACCAATCAGAGCAGAGTAGACCAATCACAACAGACTGAGCCATCTGACCAATCAGGGCAGAGTAGACCAATCACAACAGACTGGGTCATCTGACCAATCAGGGCAGAGTAGACCAATCATTACAGACTGGGTCATCTGACCAATCAGAGCAGAGTAGACCAATCATTACAGACTGGGTCATCTGACCAATCAGAGCAGAGTAGACCAATCACAACAGACTGAGCCATCTGACCAATCAGAGCAGAGTAGACCAATCACAACAGACTGGGTCATCTGACCAATCAGAGCAGAGTAGACCAATCACAACAGACTGGGCCATCTGACCAATCAGGGAAGAGTAGACCAATCACAACAGACTGAGCCATCTGACCAATCAGAGCAGAGTAGACCAATCACAACAGACTGAGCCATCTGACCAATCAGGGCAGAGTAGACCAATCACAACAGACTGGGTCATCTGACCAATCAGAGCAGAGTAGACCAATCACAACAGACTGAGCCATCTGACCAATCAGAGCAGAGTAGACCAATCACAACAGACTGAGCCATCTGACCAATCAGGGCAGAGTAGACCAATTACAACAGACTGAGCCATCTGACCAATCAGGGCAGAGTAGACCAATCATAACAGACTGGGTCATCTGACCAATCAGAGCAGAGTAGACCAATCACAACAGACTGAGCCATCTGACCAATCAGAGCAGAGTAGACCAATTACAACAGACTGAGCCATCTGACCAATCAGGGCAGAGTAGACCAATCATAACAGACTGGGTCATCTGACCAATCAGAGCAGAGTGGACCAATCACAACAGACTGAGCCATCTGACCAATCAGAGCAGAGTAGACCAATCACAACAGACTGGGACATCTGACCAATCAGGGCAGAGTAGACCAATTACAACAGACTGAGCCATCTGACCAATCAGGGCAGAGTAGACCAATCATAACAGACTGGGTCATCTGACCAATCAGAGCAGAGTGGACCAATCACAACAGACTGAGCCATCTGACCAATCAGAGCAGAGTAGACCAATCACAACAGACTGGGTCATCTGACCAATCAGAGCAGAGTAGACCAATCACAACAGACTGGGTCATCTGACCAATCAGAGCAGAGTAGACCAATCATAACAGACTGGGTCATCTGACCAATCAGAGCAGAGTAGACCAATCACAACAGACTGAGCCATCTGACCAATCAGGGCAGAGTAGACCAATCACAACAGACTGGGTCATCTGACCAATCAGGGCAGAGTAGACCAATCATTACAGACTGGGTCATCTGACCAATCAGAGCAGAGTAGACCAATCATTACAGACTGGGTCATCTGACCAATCAGAGCAGAGTAGACCAATCACAACAGACTGAGCCATCTGACCAATCAGAGCAGAGTAGACCAATCACAACAGACTGGGTCATCTGACCAATCAGAGCAGAGTAGACCAATCACAACAGACTGGGCCATCTGACCAATCAGGGAAGAGTAGACCAATCACAACAGACTGAGCCATCTGACCAATCAGAGCAGAGTAGACCAATCACAACAGACTGAGCCATCTGACCAATCAGGGCAGAGTAGACCAATCACAACAGACTGGGTCATCTGACCAATCAGAGCAGAGTAGACCAATCACAACAGACTGAGCCATCTGACCAATCAGAGCAGAGTAGACCAATCACAACAGACTGAGCCATCTGACCAATCAGGGCAGAGTAGACCAATTACAACAGACTGAGCCATCTGACCAATCAGGGCAGAGTAGACCAATCATAACAGACTGGGTCATCTGACCAATCAGAGCAGAGTAGACCAATCACAACAGACTGAGCCATCTGACCAATCAGAGCAGAGTAGACCAATTACAACAGACTGAGCCATCTGACCAATCAGGGCAGAGTAGACCAATCATAACAGACTGGGTCATCTGACCAATCAGAGCAGAGTGGACCAATCACAACAGACTGAGCCATCTGACCAATCAGAGCAGAGTAGACCAATCACAACAGACTGGGACATCTGACCAATCAGGGCAGAGTAGACCAATTACAACAGACTGAGCCATCTGACCAATCAGGGCAGAGTAGACCAATCATAACAGACTGGGTCATCTGACCAATCAGAGCAGAGTGGACCAATCACAACAGACTGAGCCATCTGACCAATCAGAGCAGAGTAGACCAATCACAACAGACTGGGTCATCTGACCAATCAGAGCAGAGTAGACCAATCACAACAGACTGGGTCATCTGACCAATCAGAGCAGAGTAGACAAATCACAACAGACTGGGACATCTGACCAATCAGGGCAGAGTAGACCAATTACAACAGACTGAGCCATCTGACCAATCAGGGCAGAGTAGACCAATCATAACAGACTGGGTCATCTGACCAATCAGAGCAGAGTGGACCAATCACAACAGACTGAGCCATCTGACCAATCAGAGCAGAGTAGACCAATCACAACAGACTGGGCCATCTGACCAATCAGAGCAGAGTAGACCAATCACAACAGACTGGGACATCTGACCAATCAGGACAGAGTAGACCAATTACAACAGACTGAGCCATCTGACCAATCAGGGCAGAGTAGACCAATCATAACAGACTGGGTCATCTGACCAATCAGAGCAGAGTGGACCAATCACAACAGACTGAGCCATCTGACCAATCAGAGCAGAGTAGACCAATCACAACAGACTGGGTCATCTGACCAATCAGAGCAGAGTAGACCAATCACAACAGACTGGGACATCTGACCAATCAGGGCAGAGTAGACCAATTACAACAGACTGAGCCATCTGACCAATCAGGGCAGAGTAGACCAATCATAACAGACTGGGTCATCTGACCAATCAGAGCAGAGTGGACCAATCACAACAGACTGAGCCATCTGACCAATCAGAGCAGAGTAGACCAATCACAACAGACTGGGTCATCTGACCAATCAGAGCAGAGTAGACCAATCACAACAGACTGGGTCATCTGACCAATCAGAGCAGAGTAGACCAATCACAACAGACTGGGACATCTGACCAATCAGGGCAGAGTAGACCAATTACAACAGACTGAGCCATCTGACCAATCAGGGCAGAGTAGACCAATCATAACAGATTGGGTCATCTGACCAATCAGAGCAGAGTGGACCAATCACAACAGACTGAGCCATCTGACCAATCAGAGCAGAGTAGACCAATCACAACAGACTGGGTCATCTGACCAATCAGAGCAGAGTAGACCAATCACAACAGACTGGGTCATCTGACCAATCAGAGCAGAGTAGACCAATCACAACAGACTGGGACATCTGACCAATCAGGGCAGAGTAGACCAATTACAACAGACTGAGCCATCTGACCAATCAGGGCAGAGTAGACCAATCATAACAGACTGGGTCATCTGACCAATCAGAGCAGAGTGGACCAATCACAACAGACTGAGCCATCTGACCAATCAGAGCAGAGTAGACCAATCACAACAGACTGGGTCATCTGACCAATCAGAGCAGAGTAGACCAATCACAACAGACTGGGTCATCTGACCAATCAGAGCAGAGTAGACCAATCACAACAGACTGGGACATCTGACCAATCAGGGCAGAGTAGACCAATTACAACAGACTGAGCCATCTGACCAATCAGGGCAGAGTAGACCAATCATAACAGACTGGGTCATCTGACCAATCAGAGCAGAGTGGACCAATCACAACAGACTGAGCCATCTGACCAATCAGAGCAGAGTAGACCAATCACAACAGACTGGGTCATCTGACCAATCAGAGCAGAGTAGACCAATCACAACAGACTGGGACATCTGACCAATCAGGGCAGAGTAGACCAATTACAACAGACTGAGCCATCTGACCAATCAGGGCAGAGTAGACCAATCATAACAGACTGGGTCATCTGACCAATCAGAGCAGAGTGGACCAATCACAACAGACTGAGCCATCTGACCAATCAGAGCAGAGTAGACCAATCACAACAGACTGGGTCATCTGACCAATCAGAGCAGAGTAGACCAATCACAACAGACTGGGTCATCTGACCAATCAGAGCAGAGTAGACCAATCACAACAGACTGGGACATCTGACCAATCAGGGCAGAGTAGACCAATTACAACAGACTGAGCCATCTGACCAATCAGGGCAGAGTAGACCAATCATAACAGACTGGGTCATCTGACCAATCAGAGCAGAGTGGACCAATCACAACAGACTGAGCCATCTGACCAATCAGAGCAGAGTAGACCAATCACAACAGACTGGGTCATCTGACCAATCAGAGCAGAGTAGACCAATCACAACAGACTGGGTCATCTGACCAATCAGAGCAGAGTAGACCAATCACAACAGACTGGGACATCTGACCAATCAGGGCAGAGTAGACCAATTACAACAGACTGAGCCATCTGACCAATCAGGGCAGAGTAGACCAATCATAACAGACTGGGTCATCTGACCAATCAGAGCAGAGTGGACCAATCACAACAGACTGAGCCATCTGACCAATCAGAGCAGAGTAGACCAATCACAACAGACTGGGTCATCTGACCAATCAGAGCAGAGTAGACCAATCACAACAGACTGGGTCATCTGACCAATCAGAGCAGAGTAGACCAATCACAACAGACTGGGACATCTGACCAATCAGGGCAGAGTAGACCAATTACAACAGACTGAGCCATCTGACCAATCAGGGCAGAGTAGACCAATCATAACAGACTGGGTCATCTGACCAATCAGAGCAGAGTGGACCAATCACAACAGACTGAGCCATCTGACCAATCAGAGCAGAGTAGACCAATCACAACAGACTGGGTCATCTGACCAATCAGAGCAGAACAGATTTCTAGTAAATTTCTAAAAAAGAAACTGCAAGTGACAGAATAAAATGAAAGACTAAAATAGTACGCTCTCGAAAAATTCCTTCAATGATTTTCTATTCACAGATTCTTCTATTTTTTACAGTGTAAAAGCAAAGGCTCTACTGTGAGAGTTGGACCCATCAAGAGCACATGATGTCAAATGGAGACGTGCACATTGGTGCACACACTCTTCTGATGATGTCAATCCTGGAATTTGACCTTAAGTATTACTATTAGCATGGACTACGGATGTAATTGTTCTAGGCTACTCAAACACATAATCGCACAAACTCACACCCAGTGCCTTGCCTTCGTCTGCGACACTGAGCTTAAAGACCATCTATCAGAACTCACTCAGTGTGCATGTGTGTGTGTGAATGAGACAGATTACAGTCTCTCACATGAAAGGAAATTAGCTTATCCTTATGAGGAGCAAATGAGGAAGACCAGGACACACACATCAAAGCACCACAGGATCAAATCAGCCAAATGGACTTCATCTGTACCGAGCTTAAAAGAGGCTCCCTTCAGGACTTTTTACTCTATCCCGCTTTGGTTTTGTTGTCCTTTTACAAGTTACACCACCAGAGATGATTCACACACACACACACACGTTCATATTTTATGACACTTAATTACAGTAATTCCTTCAAATACTTTAAAGTGATTTTCTCAGGTTTAGCTAATTTTGATATGTTCTGTGATTAACAGATTTAAATCCCAAACAACAGCCGCAGGCATTAAACACATGTAGAGAATGTATATTTGCTGTTGGGATTTTTCTGAAGCCTCTCTTATAGTGAGAATAAAAGCAGCTTGTGGCGGTGGAGGCAGATATATGTGTGAGCTCATAATTAAACTGCCTTTTGCTGTTGATATTCAGCTTTAAATTAGCTTGCAAGCGAATCTTACAGTAATTAAAACTCTAGATTCATGAATCATCAAGGTTGAAAACAGTCCTCAGAGCATTACCTGCATCTGCATCTCTTTACTCTGAATATGTGAGGCGCTTTACCAATAAATTATTTAGTGGGGATGAGTGTATATTGTAGTCATTAAATGCATCTTCAGAGATCAAATACAGAATTGGCTGAAATTTTCTGAGGAACTGACCAAAGGACACTGCACATAAAACACACACACAGAGAGAGAGAGAGAGAGAGACATCAGCAGGTTCTTCTCAAACACATGACATCGATCACCGCATGACATCATTCTCCTCTACAGCGAGCTCAATGCCCATGTGTACAGATCACACCGAAGAGCTGAGCCAAGACATTCTCAGGCTATATACAACACACATGCTGATCCTCATTTTCACCATCACACAACAAATAAACCACTGAAGTACATGATCATCCACATAATGTGACATCCATACACGATTATGATCTATCACAATCATTTCATCAGCAACAACTCATGGCTCTCTCACAATACCTTTATTAAGAGTTAATATACTCTAAAATAAATGACAAAAATACCTGATTTTACTGTGTTACACTGGAATCTCATCCTCTGCTTTGTGCTGTAGTTACTATCTGATATACCTCATCCATAGTTACTTCTTTCAATCTTGAAAAAACTGAAATTAAATAATACTTATACATTACTATATCAGGCCCAACTTTTTTCTCAGCAACTTTGACTGAAATAACCACTCGTTACAACCGAGGTATGCAGCAAAGCCACAACACACACAACCTTGAGGCGGATGGGCAACAACAGCAGAAGACCCCACCGGGTACCACTCATCTCCACTACAAATAGGAAAAAGAGGCGTCAATTTGCAAGAGCTCACCAACATTGGACAGTTGAAGACTGGAAAAATGTTGCCTGGTCTGATGAGTCTGGATTTCTGTTGAGACATTCAGATGGTAGAGTCAGAATTTGGCGTAAACAGAATGAGAACATGGATCCATCATGCCTTGTTCCCACTGTGCAGCTGCTGGTGGTGGTGCTGTAATGGTGTGGGGGATGTTTTCTTGGCACACTTTAGGCCCCTTAGTGCCAATTGGACATCGTTTAAATGCCACGGCCTACCTGAGCATTGTTTCTGACCATGTCCATCCCATGTCCATCCTCTGATGGCTACTTCCAGCAGGATAATGCACTATGTCACAACGCTCGAATCATTTTAAATTGGTTTCTTGAACATGTCAATGAGTTGACTGTACTAAAATGGCCGCCACAGTCACCAGATCTCAACCCAATAGAGCATCTTTGGGATGTGGTGGAACGGGAGCTTCGTGCCCTGGATGTTCATCCCACAAATCTCCATCAACTGCAAGATGCTGTCCTATCAATATGGGCCAACATTTCTGAAGAATGCTTTTAGCTCCTAGTTGAATCAATGCCACATAAGGCAGTTCTGAAGGTGAAATGGGGTCAAACAGAGTATATGGTGTTCTTAATAATCCTTTAGGTGAGTGTATTTTTATATTTTCACCAAAATACATCGCTGTGGTGATGACTGCTAAGCAAAACCATAAGCATCACCCCGACAAAAACCCTACAGGATTTTTCAATTAACATTTTTGCAGAAAATATTTTCTGGGTCCAACAAAAGTTTATGATTCTTACACGTTTGGTTCATCATGATAATATATACAAATGAAATCAAGTCTTAACATTTTAAAGCATAAATACAATCACCAGAAGTAAAAAGCTAAACGTAAGTTATGTTATAAACAAACTACATCACAACATTATTAAGCTTTGCAACAACTCTTTCATTCTTTATTAACCCTCTGATGGTCGTCCTTTATGAGTCACGTCCTGGGCTTTCCCGGTCAGAAGTGACCGGAGGCCTAAAAATGAAACTTCTTCCATCCGTGTAAAACCAATGCAATTTATTTTTGTTCTATAATATTTATTCTTTTTAATTTAGTATTTTGAGACAATTTGATTGAATTTATTAATATTTATGCAATATTTATGGTCTATTTTTTCAATGGGAATATATATATATATATATATATATACAAAAAAATATTTTGTATATATATATATATATATATATATATATTGTTTGTACAATATACAATATATGTTTGTACAATATATATATATATATATATATATATATTGTACAAACAAAAATTCAGAGAAGTTTTGTTTTTTGTAAATTTCCCATTCATTTCCTATGGGTCGGTCATTTCTGACCGAAAACCACGAGTGTGACTATTTTTTTTATGACCACTTAGCATGCTCGGATCATGATCTCAATTTTTTTTTGAATTCACGTACCACATGACAAAAAAGTCACCAAATATTATAACATTCTGATGAAGCTGTGATTTTTAATAATTCAAAAGAGAAAATTATTCGGTCAGAAGTGACCGAGGAGCATCAGAGGGTTAAAAAACCTTTTACCTGAAAGTTAAAGGTGCAGTGTGTGATTTTTAGTGGCATCTAGTGGTGAGGTTGCAAATTGCACCCGGAGGCCGACAGGACGTGATGTCGTCTGAGACAACAGAGCAGCCAGTTAAGCAATGAGGTTTCTTTACAAAGATAAATTAAGAAATTATGTTTACTTTATCATTAAGCAAAACAATATTATTGCGAATATTGTTACGTGTTCATGATTGTGTCAATGTTTTACAGCTGACTTTAGTTAGCTTCTTTGCATGAAGAACAACACAGTGACGAAACACGCTTGTCCATTTAGGGCCACTGTAGAAACATGTCGGCACAAAATGGCTATTTCAACGTATTTCAAGGGGACCAGCGGTGCGTGTAGATAGAAATGGCTCGTTCTAAGGTAATCAAAACATAACGGTTCATGGCAGTTCAAGTAAAGCCTTTATACACCACTGAAAACATAGTTATGTATATTATATTGCATTTCTGTCTACAGATCCTCCGAAATATTACACAATGCACCTTTAAGATAGTTTGCAAGAGTGTGATTTATAAACACAATGAGGCTGTGAAAGAGACTAGAGAGTAGATGAGTTTACCTGTTCGGTGTGGCGTTTATTGTTCCCGACTACCTCTGTAGTCATATCCATATCCAAAAGGGTGCATTGTCATGGATAGATGGGCAAAGAAGGCTGCAACGTAGCTGACAAGCGGATACAGCAACAGTCTTTACAGAGTAAAACAAAAACAAAGAGAAAAGGTAAATCCACTCAGCTGAAAAAGGTAAATCCACTCAGGTGACAAACTAATGAGTTACTTAGGTGACAAACACACACTCAGGAAACAGTGAGGACGTAAACAGAAGAGCAAAAACTGTCAAAATAAAAGTCCTTGAGTGCATATAAACCAAATTCAATGTCAAATCTTGTGAAAATATCTTGAGGTTGTTACCTTATTTCAAGCATTTAACCAAAAACCTGTTTAAAAAACCCTCCGACTTTGAGGTGATGGTACTTATTTCTGGCAGTGGTGGAATGTAACGAAGTACAAATACTTCGTTACTTTACTTAAGTACATTTTTCACGTATCTTTACTTTACTTAAGTAGAATAAATAGTGCTTACTTTTTACTTTTACTTCGTTACATTTTGCAGCAATTATTATACTTTCTACTCCACTACATTTCTACAACTTCTGTTACATTTTCGTTACATTTTCTGATCAGTTTTTCCCCTGCCAAAACGTAATCTGACCGTCCGTTCGTTGCACGTTTGTCTCACCGGTGACGTTTGGTTGCCATAGATACAGTATATCAAACCGGTCACACTAAATGCGTCTCACACGCAGTGTGTTTATCATGCAACTCATACGCGAAAATTTGTTTTTACGTGCATAGGAAACACACCGTGTGTAATATATGTTTGGTTTGGTTAGGATTATGGCAAGCCAAGAGGTTCAGAATTACACCATAAATGAATCGCGTTTACTGCCAAACATAGTTATTAACATATAGTACTAAGGATAAGCATGATATTGCCTAATTGCAAGCTTGTTTCAGAAATGGTGACATTTTTTTTCCATCATTATTGAACATCATTATAGGAGTAGGCAGGCTTTTAGGTTGAATGAGTTAGAATTAAATGTTTTATTAATCATTAGAAAATAGACATTAAGATAATAAATTGTTATGCAAGTACTTTTACTTTTAATACTTAAAGTACATTTAAAATAAAGTACTTTTTACTTTTTACTTAAGTATGGTTGTCATTGTGTTACTACTTTTACTAAAGTAAATATTTATCTGGGTATTTGTACTTTTACTTAAGTACTGAGATTCAGTACTTCCTCCACCACTGATTTCTGGGCTTTAAGACTCTGTTGGGAGGAAAAATTGTGGGTCCCACTAATAAATCTATCTCAAATAAACAAAATGCAACCTTTTAGAACAAATAAACGGAATTTTGTGAAATGTATTAAATATAATTTAAAGAGATAATGTGTGAAAAGAGACTATTAACACAATTACGATGTTTATTTTTCTTGCATTTAAACAATTTCCAAATTCTTATTTGAAAGTAAGTCAAGCAGCAATATTTGAGGTCTGTCTAGATGGATATAGACGGACGCATTATCCCATGGGCAGTCACTTTAACAAATGGATGACAATAAAAGACCATAACAGTGAAATATTCTACACATCAGTCTTACAGTAACATCACTGTCTGGACAATATACTGACCTGCACAGTAGAGCCGGTACAGAGCACATATCAGACAGTGACTTAATAAAACACTCCATCAGAGAGAGAGAGAGTTTGACAGTGCTTCATCTGGACTCAGCCCAGCTCAGGAAATGAAAGCTGATGTGTGTGTGTGTTCTTTACACTAACAGATGCAACATATTTCATGATCCACAAGCCTAGTATTCCTGTCTGTGTGTTGGATGTAATGGTGGTTAGAGAGGCGTCTGACTTACTGAAACACACACAGGTCTTTGAACGTACCGTACAGTTTCACCCAGGGCCGAATCGCCCTGTGTACCTGTTTCCCCTGGGTAATGTCATATGTGACCCCTTCACACACCCCTTCCAATTTCATTGAAATATTACCCAATTCGTCAGCCCCTATTCATTGCTTTTACAATTCAATTTATTATATATATATAAAAAAACCACACACACACACAAAAAAAACACAAAAAAAAAACACATGGAGATGTATAAGGGCCCATCCACAAGAAGACGCGTTTCGCTGTATACGTAGAATTTTTTTTAATCGTATTGGCATTTCGTCCACACAGATCCGGCGTTTTGGGAGAGTAAAACCACTATTTTTTGAAACCAGGTCCCAAAGTGGATAAATCTAAAAACGACACCCTTGCGGTTTCGTGTGTACAGCCAATCTGTATATTTTGTGAAATGATGTCACCACATCACATGTCGGGTGCGCCACACGACATCTTGGTCTTGGTTCGTATACAGCGCACAAGGTTATGCGCAAGCTCAAAGTCTTCTTCTCTATGTATAGTGTATCTCTGTGGCAGAATTACAGCGCCCCATACTGGTCTGGCATATATACTACACCGTTTTCAGACAGTTTCAGTGGTTTCGTGTGATATTTTTAAGACGACGCCGTGTTTACGGATTTTTGAACCTACATTGTTTGAAAGACAAGGAGGTGTATCTAAGGGCCCGTCCACACAAAGATGCGTTTAGCTGTATAGGTATACATTTTTTATCGTATTGGCGTTTCGTCCACATGGATCTGGCGTTTTGGGAGAGTGAAACCGCTATTTTTTGTTTACAGATTTTTTTGTTTGTTTTTAGAACGAGGAAAAAAGAAATATCGGGTAGGGAACGCGCCGGCTTCGTGTGGACTAAGGCTGGGTATTGAGACAAATTTCACAATTCGATTCGATTTCGATTCACAAGCTTGCAATTCGATTCGATTTCGATTACGATTCGATTCGATTCAATATCGATTATTTTGGATAGAAGTTACAATAAATGGCCATTTTTCTCAAGGAAATCAAATCTCTTAAATGCTGTAAACTATGGTCTATATATAGTTTAGTTGTAGCCTACTAGGCTTCATTAGCCTAATATGAAGGTAATAATTAACTGTTTTGTAGCTATACAAACACTTAAATTACTTTTTTATTTATTTTTATAATAAGAAGATTATATGAAATATAAACATTTAAATGGTGGCTGTCATAAAAACTTGCCAGATTAATTCAAATATGCATTAAATATTGAAGAATACTAACGAGTGTGGACTAACGAGTTTATGTGGGTTTTTTGAGGTAAATGTGACGATACATGACATTGATTACAAGCTGTTTAACTGACGTCTTTCCACGGTTGAAACGCTGATTGAGCGAATCAATGTGACATGATACGGATTTCGATAAGTTGTACTCTATCTTTAACACACTTTCAGACGCTCATTCATGTTTATTTGGCGCTGTGACTGGTATTATTAACCCGGAAGAGAAATCAGCGCTGCTGCTTCTCCAGAGCGATCTCACGCCACAGCGCCAAAACGGCAAAACTCTATTTATGTTTTTGAGTTTCTAAAGAAAATGGACGTAATTGGAAAATTGAGACTTTGTTTCATATCAATAGTAACAAAGGACAAAGATTATTGCGATTTGTTGGATGCGCGCAGCCGCGATACAATGTCCCATTCATTCAAATGAAACAGGATGACTAATCGATTCTTGAGATTTAAGAATCGATATTGGTTTGTAAAAATGAGAATCGATTAATATCGAGAAATCGATATTTATTACCCAGCCCTAGTGTGGACGTGGGCTAAATTTGCTTAAATTAAATTTCGCTGGATACAAATTGGTGTAGAATTTACTTTGAAACAGTTTCCACTCGTAATTTCACTTATAATTACTTATAATTGCAAAATAAACAGCAAGTAGCACATTGAATTCTTAAGCAGAACGACTGAAATTTTATTTTCGTGTAAAGCACTCCAATAATCTTGTAAACTTAGTAAAAAAGATTTCTCAGTGTACTCTGGTGAGTCTCACAATATATATATATATATATATATATATATATATATATATATATATATATATATATATATATTATGAGTGTCTTTCTCTTCAAACCTGTAATACGGTGATGTATCCCCTCCTTTTGAAAATAATGGTTGGATTTTTCTGACAGCATATTTAATATTTAGTATCACTTCAATTGTTCACCACCGTAATGAGAACAATTTATTGACCCAAAGCACAATTTGCTGACGTGTGTCTGGTGCGGCTGAGCTTCGGTTACAGTCTGAGGGAGACACTGTACAAAACAATCTTCACAAACGTCTAAGAATTTCCACACAGAGGAAGACTTTTTTGCCCAGCCTTATTTATTTGAACCCGAATACACAGCCACAACAGACACACGTCAGGGGCGTCACAGAACGCGGATCCACAACAGAACTGGAAGACAATACAATGCTTGTTTTTGTTATTTTTGGACCAAAATGTATTTTCGACATTTTCAATGGAGGGACAGAAAGCTCTCGGACTAAATCTAAATATCTTAAACTGTGTTCCGAAGATGAACGGCGGTGTCGGACGACATGAGATTCGTTAATTACATCATTTTCCTTTTTGGGTGAACTAAAGCCTTTAATAAACCCTTATCTTGCACAAAATAAGCAAACTGACATTCCGCACAATCTGCATCTTTATTTCGAATGTATACAAATGTCATTTACGTCTTTTAGCTTTTCAAGAGATTTAACGCGATTGCGGAGACTGCGCATGTGCTCTTGAATGTTTGTAATAACCTTTTAATTAAATGATAAAACATACCAAAATTTCCAGAACACATGACACCTTCTCCAGAGAATGTCCTTCATATCTGGTTCCAGTACTCAAAGCTGTAACTCTTGTATGTGGTATCCAAACACTGCTTTAGGGTGACAGTCTTGGCAGGAATGCATGCATACACACGTGTTTAGTATAAGGCTTGAGTTTCAGTATTTATTTATTTTATGTTCCTTCTCTACCTGCATCTGTTTCATACACACACACACACACACACACACATCTACAGTACAGATTTGACCCTCTCTCTCTCTCTCTCTCTCTCTCTCTGCAGCCCTCAGTGAGCCAGATGACGTCCATCAGCATCTCTATAATTATCTTACTCTGACACAGAGTAGGTGGAATTAGATTCCTGTATTAATTATAATCTAACACCATAAACGCCCTGCTGGGCAGAAGACTCAGCTCTCACTCAGTTTGCCAGATTGAGACCCCCTGGCAAGAGAGAAAATACAATTGTGGGTCCACTTACTCGCCCCCTCTCCCGCAGAGCGCTGGAGAAGCGGTCCAACTCACACTTACGTACGCCGAGACGGGATCCGCTTATAACAGCTGGTCTTGGATCAACTTCCTGTCCTCCAGCTGGGGCAGTAACAATTTTAAGACATAAAGTAAAACTGGGAAAGGATGAAAGAAACATGGCAGCTCAGGCAATGGATAAACAAGGCCTGCAGTCACACTGTACTAACTTATATGCTAGCTTTGTGTGAGCGATGTGTAACGGAGGCGAGCTAGTGAGAGCTGTGAAGGTAAACCTCAATCCCCTGATCTCAAGAAGCACACTAGCGACTGAATCTAGAGACTGCGGTCTTGTTAGCACGGCCAACACCCATGCCGGAGACGCTGAGCCCAGGCGTGAGTGAGGTTTATGGGGGTGAGTGTAATAGAGGTAAACCTCACTCCCCTGATCTCAAGAGGTGCACTAGTGACTGAAAGACTGTGGTCTTTAGCATCCTTGTTAGGGCGCTGATGCCGGAGATGCCGGTTCGAGTCCCACTCGGAAAAGTACGAGTAGGACCAGAGGGGTAAAATTGGTGCCGTGACCCGAACGTGAGTGAGGTTTTGGGGGTGTGAGTGTAACGGAGGTGAAGTGCACTAGTGACTGAATGATTGTGGTCTTTAGCATCCTTGTTAGTGTGCCGATGCCGAAGATGCCGGTTTGAGCCCCGCTTGGAAAAGTACGAGTAGGACCAGAGGGGTAAAATTGGTGCCGTGACCCGAACGTGAGTGAGGTTTTGGGGGTGTGAGTGTAACGGAGGTGAAGTGCACTAGTGACTGAATGATTGTGGTCTTTAGCATCCTTGTTAGTGTGCCGATGCCGAAGATGCCGGTTTGAGCCCCGCTTGGAAAAGTACGAGTAGGACCAGAGGGGTAAAATTGGTGCCGTGACCCGGACGTGAGTGAGGTTTTGGGGGTGTGAGTGTAACGGAGGTGAAGTGCACTAGTGACTGAATGATTGTGGTCTTTAGCATCCTTGTTAGTGTGCCGATGCCGAAGATGCCGGTTTGAGCCCCGCTTGGAAAAGTACGAGTAGGACCAGAGGGGTAAAATTGGTGCCGTGACCCGGACGTGAGTGAGGTTTTGGGGGTGTGAGTGTAACGGAGGTGAAGTGCACTAGTGACTGAAAGATTGTGGTCTTTAGCATCCTTGTAAGTGTAATGCAGGCCAGCTAGTGAGAACTTTACAGGTAAACCTCAATTCTCTGATCGCAAGAGGCGCACTAGCAACTGAAAGACTGTGGTCATTAGCATCCTTGTTAGCGCGCCGATGCCGAAGATGCCGGTTTGAGTCCCGCTTGGAAAAGTACGAGTAGGACCAGAGGGGTAAAATTGGTGCTGTGTCCCGGACGTGAGTGAGGTTTAGGGGGTGTGAGTGTAATGCAGGTCAGCTAGTGAGAACTGTGCAGGTAAACCTCACTTCCCTGATCGCAAGAGGCGCACTAGTGACTGATGCTAAAGACTGTATCTGTGTTAGCGCACCCGCCTCCCATGTTTGGTTCGAGTCCCGCTTGGAGCTGATCAGTAGGACCAGAAGGGTTACAAACAGACCAAAAGTCGTTTTTCACTGAAAATCTTCCCTTCCATCATTCAAATTTGGATCTTTATTTATACACTTGAGATAATATAAAGGTGCAATTCCCTACTGTTAGATGTACACTGTTCTAATAGCAACCATTAACCATTGAAGACTATTCAAAAGTTGCCATTTATTCAGTTTATTCAATAAAATGAGCAGCTGCCACTGGGATTAATGGTGCTCTGCGTGTTTCAGAGCAAAGTGTGGAACTGTGTTCACTTGCATGTGAGCAGCGCATGAATTCAGTTTGTTTGTTAAAAAGTTTCTTTTTATTGAATTTACTTCAATAAGTCAGTTTATTCAATAAAAATTCAGTGTCTTGTTTTGCATTAAATGCAAACTTCTTCTCTGCAAGTGCTGAGAGATTGGGTTATAATGAGCATTTCAAAACGCAATACTTGCCAACCATCTTCCCTTGGCAATGAAAGTTGTTTATAAATCTGTTGTCAACAAAAGAGATGCTTTACGCTCTCCATGCTTTTTTTCAGTCAAAATAGTATCATTAAACCGTCAATAGTCGTCATTTCACCGTCTAGGCTAACTACCTGATATAGTCTGGCTATGAGTAACCCACTTATAGCCAAAATAGACTTGAATTTGGTTACATGTTGTTTTTGCCAAAATAACTTGCGAGATGTATAATATTCCATCATGTTAGCAAAGTTAACAGTGATAACAAGGCATTTGGTTTAATTTCTTTGAGACATTCTATGCGTAGCCATGATTGATGACTAGACTATTCTTGGGCTATGATTAGACATCTATCACATTTTCACTGACAGCCCAGATTTCGCCTTGTTTTAGCCTAGACGTCAGGGCTGAGTTTGGACGACTTTTAGACTTCTTTTAAACGCAAAATTGCTTGCTGGGTCCCTATGAATTTGTACAGAACAATATGATTCATACAGAAATGTAAGATTTTTAGAACTAAAGTAAGCATGAATGTCCACCTCTAAACCTAACCATCAGTGGGGCGTAAGCAGATTGGACGAAAACGTACAAATGAGGTACAAATGTACGAATATATTCATACGAATTAGCCACCATTTTGTTGATTTAGCCAGCTCTGTCATTATTTCTACCTGTATTGATGCACTGCAGTGGTTCAGTGTTCACATCAGAGCTGTTCTTCTGTCTCTGCAGCAACATTAATTGTTCAGGGAGCTTCTATGCAGCTAAGATTACAGAAACCCCAATATCTCTCATCTCATCATCAGTTGTTTCATTCGCTCTCTCTCTCAGTTTCTCTCTCTCCAACATATATCCACGGTCTCTAGTGGCCTGTTATATTGTTGAGTAAAACACTTTTAAACTGGATGCATTGTTCCTGCAGTTTAGCTTAATATGTTTCCTCTGTCCGCTCTGTAGTGGATTGTTTGGAGTGTGGAGCCCCAGAGGAGGCCACACACTCCTGCTCCTTTAGCTCCTCCATATGCCGTGGACCAAAATACCTGGAAGATGCCATCAATAAATGGGGTAGACTCATTCACAACAACCTTATTGCCCAAAAGTTTGAAAGCACTTTCTGCGTAGGAGTGTTTTCCTGTAATCTTTGGAACAGTTTCCATTCCAGACGATCCGTTGTAATGATGTAAAGCTGCTAATTTGGAAGCCTTTTACGTAACTCGGCCGAATGTGATTTTAATTGATCACATTCTGAGAGCGTTTTCCATCTCATTCACATGTCATGCCATCATCTGGAATGTTTTCTGCTAACCACTGCTCCATTTCAAACCCATTTTCACTTGATGGTCCATGTGAAGACAGCATCAGCTGGAGTCATTTGTTGTGTCATGATAATGTGGAAAAAACACTTGTTTATGGGGTGGAGCTTGTCAGAGACCACCAGTGAAAATGCTTCTTGTTTTCTAACAACATTTTTCATCACAAATTACATCGTCACCATTAAAAAACAAATAAAACAAGTGAAAAGCTGATAATTGATATGGTTTTCAGAACCCTTTAATATTTGGTTTGTCTCATTTAGCTTTAAATACCCATTAATCATTTTACATAATGTAATAATGGCATCTTATTAGGTTATATTATAAGGATATGTTGAGTGACAACTGATATTTTTATGCATTTTATGTTAGTAGTCTACTATTCCACTTTGTCCCAGTCAAGACTAACGCTATCTCACGACCAATTCTTACTATTTTGTGATTAAAAGGTGGCTAATTCGTATGTATTTGTACGACCTAACTCTTTGTACGATTTGTCTAAACCCACGTGATGGGTATGTTTAGGGGCGGGGTCAGGGGTATGTCATTCGTACAAATTCATACGAATTGGGAAACTCGTAAAATATGTACGATTTAGCAAAAATTGCACTAATTCGTACGAGTGAGGTCATACAAATTGTTACGAATTAGCCACCTCGTAAAATTCGTACGAATTGCTGTGAGATCAGTTCGCTTTTCGCACTGTTTTCCATTGCAGACAGTACCGCCACAAATAGTACCCGGTCGTCATAGCGACGCCTTTTGTTCCTCGCTGCCCTATCAAGCTCTCGCTGGATCCTCTCTTCGGCAACCAAACAAAGGAAAGTCTGCACCTCCTCGTTTAACCACCGCGTATTCTTCCGAGTTGCCATAATAATAATAGTAGTAAGTTTAGAAACTATCTTTGGCCAAACTATTTAAAAATGGCGAGGATATTCTGGATACTCCATATGGCGCATGCAATGATGACGCAGTGAATGGTGACGATCCTCTCTGACCAATCAGCAGTCGGCATTGTTTTCACGTCACATTTTAGTACCGGCTCAGCTCGTCTTAGCTCGCTCAGAACCTCACCGGAGGTGATACTTAAAAAAGTACCCGAAAGCAGGTACAGGTACAACTTTAACACAGTGGAAAACCAAACAAAGGCAAGCCGAGCCGAGCTTGTGCTGTAGTGGAAAAGCGCCATAATATTGTGTAGGTCCCACCCCTGCTGCCACAAAAATCCTAAGGGGCCAAGGCATGGATCTCTGAACATGTCCTGTGGTCTCTGGCACCAAGACATCAGCAGCAGATCCTCCATGGCCCCCATGGATCAGATTTGTTGCTCTAGCATGTCCCATACAGTAGATGCTCAATTGAATTGAGATCTGGGGAATTTGGAGGCTAGGGCGAGACATTTATCATGTTCCTCACACCATTCCTGCATAATTTCTTCACTGTGGCAGGGTGCATTATCCGGCCACCAGGGAACACCACTGCCATGAAGAGGTGTACCTGGTCTGCAACAATCTTTAGGAAGGTAGTACGTGTCAAAGTAGCATCCACACGAATGCCAGGACCCAAGGTTGCCCAGAGCATCACATTGCCTCTGCCGGCCTGCCTTCTTCCCATAATGCATCCTGCTGCCATCTCTTCTCCAGGTATACAACACACATGAACCCAGCTCTCCATCTGACCTAAATAAATGTGATTCATCAGACCAGGTGTCCTTTTAGGAGTGGTCATGAGTCATCATTGGCACTCTGACCACCAGTCTACGGCTACGCAGCAAACTGAGTTCCACAGTGTGTTCAGTCTGACACCTTTCTAGCATTGAGTTTTCAGGCGATTGTGCTGCACAGTAACTATTCTGTGTGACCAGATCATTTTTAGGTCTAAACTCTAAAAATAGTAAAAATCCAAAAACTGTTTAAACTGCAAACATGTTGAAGATTAGCCGATGGGCTGTCGATTCATTAAATGATAAGCTATTTCCTCACAGAAAACGGTTTATTCAGCGTAGTGAAGCATCTCCTCCATTGACATCCATTTCACAAGTTCTCCTCTGATTGTTGATTGCTGATGACATGATTGGATAGATTATTTGTATGTAATAAACGGCCTCTTATCTCATTCAATGCGCACTGTAGCGTTAGCAGTTGTTATGCTTTTTTTTAGCCAAGGTTAAGGCCTGCCTTCAAGTGGCTTTGCCTATAGTATTAAAGGGGTGATGTCAGGGGAGAAATCAAATTTTCCTTGAGCTTTTGACATCTAAGAGGACATCATTTAATAAGAATATCCTGTAAGTTTCAGAACTGAAAACGTCCTTGTTAGTTCAATCAAAGTGGGGAACTATGACGTCAAATAAAACACGGCCGGTTTAGCCCCGCCCACTGATTTGCGCATTACACGCATAGCTAAATAACATAGATGCCTACCTCGTGATGACAAACCGGATCGAGATACCGATACAGAATATTGTGCAGTGCCTGGTTGTGGAAGAAGACAGTCGCTGCATACGCTTCCTCTGGATTCCAATAGGACTGCATGGATAAACTTTATTTTTAATGACGTTCCAGCAGATGAGGTAAAACATCGTCCGTCTGTTCGCTTCATTTCACTGAGGATTGTTTTGTAATCAAGACTGGATTTGCGGACCGATTAAGAGTAAAGAACGGTGCTGTGCCGTCTATATTGGATCTGACAGGAATTGCGCAACACACGGACTCATGTATGGGCGAATCATTCCGGTCGCCATTTTACAACATTGGACGTTTTCGAAACAATTTCCCCCAAGTGCATCGACGGGTGAGTCGAAACTCATTATAATATGCAAAACTGTTATCTACTTTTACTTCCAAGTCTTCAATGTGAGACGTCCATAAAAACAGAGCGTATTTGAGCTAGGCTCAAAACTAGGTTACAACATAGCCGATTACTTATTCATTTTGATGTTTTTGAATGCAAAAACCAAGCGAACGTCATCAGTTGACCTCAGACAACAATATAATACAATTTAAAAAGCCAGTTCATGACCCCTTTAAAAATCTCACTGATTTACATTACAAGCAGGCAAAATTTCATCTTAATTTTTGGCCAAATAAATAAAAACAAATGCACCGAAGTGCATATTTTTCTCAGTTTGGGCCTCTGAACAAAACTGAGGTGTTTTTTTCGTCCTCTTGTATAGGGTTAATAAGTATGGGCTGTGTTTCTACTGAATATCGTGCACTCTTCTGTACATAATGCATAATAATTAAAACTGTTGTGTAACAGGATCAAAATCGAATTGTTTGCAATCACAGTTACTTCCGACTGAAAAAAACGAAAACTCAGAGTCAGAAAAATATGTCAGTATGCAGATTAGTAAGTTAGTATAATTAATGCTTAGTATGCTCTTATGAACATCGCCACACCAATGAAGCCTAAAACACACTGAGAAAGCTTTCTGTCAGCATTCGCGTTCACCTCCAAGGCACTTGCTTGGCTGGCAGAAACCTGTAGAAGAACGTGTTTTGACATCTGCCATCTTGTGTTGCTTCCTCTCACACCAACTTTCAAGCAAGCAACATGGCTAACATGGATCAATCTTGAATGCTCCCGTTGTTATCAACAACACTGCCTACGGATTAGGCTTTATTTGGACGCCTTCGAGACACCTTTGTTGAATATAACTGCAGTTCTGTTGCATTTAGCTGGCCCTCATTAGCCTGAACAAAACCTACATTCACAGAGGTCCACACACACATCATTCCTCTCACAGGAAGTTCTCCTTTACCCCCTTCTGTGAAACCTTCCATACACACTTATCATCAGGCACACACAGTCATGTGCTCTTACACACGTCACACACTCCCTCTGTCTGTATCTGTGTGTTGAATGCAGCTGCAGGTGGGGGGGTGGAAGACTAATGTGTTGGCCTCATGATGGAGGCTTTTCTGCCCGTATGTGATGAAAAACAAAAATTGCTTTACTAATGAGAAGCAAATGCATGTAATAAACTCCCTCTCTCACCTTTTCCTTGCCTACAATAAATGTCTTTTAGCACATTCAAATGCTGCATTATTAGGCTCAAGCACAGGGTTTTTACCAGCCTCCTCTACACACACACACACACACACACACACAATACAAGACTTCTAGCTTTCTATAAAGCTAATTATGATAACTAATTGAGTGTTTTAAGAATAAACATAATACTTTTTTTATTGGGGGGGTATTTTTTTGTCCTATTTTGGGGGGAAAGTTTGTTCCCACTGTGTGTCATTTGCTAGAGAATATGTGTGCAATATGCATATGTGTATGTGTACATATTGTTCCAACCTAAGCACATAATAAATATTATTCACAAACAAACATGCGCTGCACTCAAGCTCATTAGCCTACTGACCTGCTACACACACACACACACATTGTGTTTTCACATTGTGACTTTCCATAGACAAAATGATTTTTTAAACTGTACAAACTGTATATTCTGTCCCCTTACACTAACCCAGCCCCTAACATACCCATCACACACACACACACACACAGTCTGATTTTAGGCTTTTCCTCATGGGGACCAAACAATGTGACATTTTGTAGGGTTTACCAGGACATGGCCTACACACACACGCACACACATTGGGTTTCCATGTTCAATGGGGACTTTCCATAGACATAATGATGTTTATAGGCTACTGTAATAAAATGGTGTTACCACGGTAGCTTATTTGTTTACTAAAACAACGGAGAAAATGTACTTAATCTGTCTGTTTTGAAATTAACTCACCTCAAAGTGCCCATCTTCAGTTTTCCCAGTTTGCAAACGCTGGTTAACTTTCAGGCTGTGTTCTGCCGCAACTGGTGAAGTTCTTTCTGAATTAATGTAGTGAAATGAACAATGTCTGTACACACATTTATCACGCGCGCTGTTTACACACTGTGTGTGTGAGCGCGTGACCTCCTCCGCGCGGTCTCTGGCCCGACTGGGGTTTGCTCAGGTGAGGAACACCTTTAATGGTTTCACACACACACACACACACACACACACACACACACACACACACACACACACACACACACACACACACACACACACACACACACGTATAACGCATCTCATTCCCCGTCTGAAAGCTGCGGAGGCCAGCAACCCACCGCGAGGCATGATTTATGAGATTTTTCCCTCAGTGTGTCTGAATTAGTCAGCTCCTGAGATGTGGTCAACACAGAAGCTACCGTAACTCTTCCAGGCTATGTGTTTTGGGACATTTAATTTAGGAGGAATTTCATTTGGATATTTCCTTAAGCATTTCCACATTGCATGAATATGTTAGTTGGCCTATGTGCCACTATACTGGTAATAGCAACCCGGTCATCCTAAATGCGTCTATAGCATGCATTGTGTTTATCTTGCAATTTAATATGAAAGGGATTTTGTACATAGTGCATATGATACGCACCGGTAGGTTTAGTAGTTGTGTGGGCTACGTATGTATTACGTTTGGGTAGTTAGTGGTGTGGGGTACGTGTGTAATACACGCAATAAAGTACATCATATGCACGCAAATACTGCATATCAGATGCACGTAAAACTCATAAAGTGCACGATAAACACAATGCGTGCAATAGACACACATTTTCATGAGGTCAGGCTGAGCTATATTACATTCCAACTTTGTTCTTGGAGATTTTAATAAGCAATGATTTCGTTCATAATGACATCTAATGCCTTTTCATCGCATATTCAACATAACTTGATTTATTCCCCTTCCACCAGAGGGCACAGTTCTGCTAATAACACATGCAGTGAAACACACTTGTATGTCAGCTGAGCTAAATCTCATAGAACCAATATAAATGTGTTTATTTTTCATGAACCCATAAACACTAGTGTAGGCTACCGTCTGTCAAAAAAACATTCGTTGAAAGAAACCCAATCTCTGGGAAGAGCAGCGTTTACTCTATGAAAGATCCGTGAGATCATTCAGAAGCAATATAGAAACCAGTGAGAGATTGGATGTTAAATATGATGTTTGATTACCATACACCATTTAAATGATGTTATAAGGTCCTTCAAAGACTACCAGGCATTACCATAGTTTGTTTTCATTGTATATTTTCATAGAAAAAAGTAACATCTTATGGTTAGCAGCATATTAAAAAAGTAATAATCTTACATAAACATATACCGAAGTGGAAATGCCATGTTTTTGGGCATGCCGTGGTAGGAATGTGGTCTTCAGTACCATGCTATAACTGTACCTCAAATGTTTTACATTATATATTTTTTTATAATAGTACCATATATATATATATATATATATATGTTGTAAAATTAAGCAACAACATATACCAGTGATTTCCATAATGTTCTGTAAAGATAAACATTTATATTTTGAGATTTTATGACAAGGCTTTAATGAAACATATTGACCAAAGTGACTTTTATATTGAATTTTGGATATTAACTATTTGATTGCCATATTCAAATTGCCATATTGTGTTATACGGGCCTTCAGAGAATACCATGGCATTATTATGATTTTTGAAATTGATTTTCCGATGTTTCAAACATTTCAGTGGAAAAGTTTGATTATATTACCTATATAAATCCACTCTCAAAAAACTGTACTGTAATTTTTTAGTACTGTGGTCTTTTTGGAAGTACTTTATGAATTCAGTACCGTACTATATTTTAAAATACCATGGTATTATTGCAACAGTAAAAAAAAAAAAAGGGTATTTAAATGGTACTGTAAAATACGTCAGCAAATACCGTGTTATTACCATGTTGTTGTTTTTTTTACCATTTTTATTAATAATACAACAGTTATTTTTTTTAAATGCCAAAGCCCTTTTACAGAGCTTTACCCGGCACACATTAGTAACTGCAGAGTGCATGACCATCAGTGACCACTAGATGGTGCTGTGTGAAGAGTTTTCCTGATGATGATGATGATGGTGGGGGAGGTGTGTGTGTGTCTTTAAACCTGCAGTGCTCACACATTCTGCCCTTATATATTTGAGCTCGGGAATCTCCTACAGCTTTATGTTTCCTCGCTACTTTAACTACAACCACGAGGACTCTTATGATTTCTCTGTGCAAAGCAAGACTCCTCATGGGCAAACAAAGATAATGGCTTGCCTTCTCGTAATGTGTGTGTGTGTGTGTGTTATATCTGCAGTAAAATGACAGGATGTGTACTGCTGTAGGGCTCTCCGAAGGGATGGGGCAGGAATGAGACAGAACAATGCGGGGGGCAGTGAAACCCATCAGCTAGAATAGAACGAGCCCTCCACCCTTCTTTCATCCCTCCATCCCTCTCTCTCTCTCTCTCGCCTCTTCCTTCCTCTCCTGCTCCGTATTTCACACCCCTCCGTCCCGAACAATCAAACGGCTGGCCGGGGCCTCTGCTCTGGGACCGCATGAGGAAATCCATAACAATGTCATAAGTACAGATGCCAAAAAAAGAGAGAATTTATCCCGTTTTATGTGAATACACTCGACTGCAACGCTTGCGTTTATTGCGGCGAGTCTGGCAGAAAGACGGATGGCTGTTTGACTGCTCAACATGTTTGCTTTGAAAATAAATCCACCCCGTAGAGCATCTGATCAGTGTGATATAATGGAGGTCTGTTGGCTGGTGACAGCAGGTAATGTTTACGGCACAGGAACGCGCCGGTTGTGTTATTAATGAAGGAGCTCTGTCCCTGTGGTGGGTCTGATTCACCGGTGTGTAATCGGCAATGATGATTAGCCTAACCTTTAGACATGCATCCGAATGAAGGCGTCTTCTGCTTCTAGCAGCGTTAGTGTGTGTGTAATGTGGGGTGTTTCAACCCGATCTCACGACCAAGTCGTATGAATTCGACGAATGATTAAAGCTAGGGTATACGATTTCAAAGATTGTTCATTATTAATATCCTCGTTTAGATGCTGGTTATGGTTATATAGTACAATCCTAACAATATAAATAGAAAAAAGAACGAAAAAAATCCATTCACTCTATTGGCTGGACAGCCGCAGAAAAGTTGACCAATGTAAGCTGTGCGGCCGCACAGCTTATATTGGTCAACTGCTCTCATCCAATCACCAGCTCCACTTGAAACTCTGCCTGGCGCTCGCGTCTTCAACCCAACCGCACCCGTCCCCGCCCCCGCCCCCGCCCCCCTCCGTACGCGAGCAAACAGCTGACAGACTGTCTATGGTAGCTAGCTAGTAGCGTCAGATCAGCAATATATAAAGCAATGGATAAAAATATAAACGACAACAGCAAGCGGCCCCTGCTTGCCTCTACTGTAAAGTTTGGACGCAAGAGAAAGTCTGTGGAGGAAAGATCAGAGATTAAAAAGAAATGTGAAGAACGCCGGACTCTAAGTAGAATAAATATAGCGTCCTTCATTGACCGTTGGAGAAAGCTTCAGGGAGATCTGGGGCTGAAAACGACGCTGACCAAGTGACTTTTTGTTGAGCAGGTAAACATTTATTTATTCTTTTATGGTGTGACGTGTTACGTGGCTTTTTATCAGTTTGACAACTTGCTCATGCTGCCGGTCGGCATTGTTCATGTTAGCCGTTTAGCATCGCCGATCGCGGTTCAAAGTAATTATATTTCTTGTTCGAGGTTTCTGTTCGAGCCGATCGGAATTTGAACAAGATGCGCTGCGATAACAATTACTGAAAACCTTAGCAATACTAGTAGTATTATAATGGTGGTGGGGAGTTTAGAACATTTCACGTGTTGCTAATCTTGCGTTGACGTGAACTCAAACGTGACATACGTCAGGGATCAGGTAGCACAGAGGGGAGGGGGGTGTGTGTGGAGGGGCGGGATGAGTTTTTTTAAAACTTCCCTACCGTCTCAACTCGATTTTTAATATCGTATACCATAGCTTTAAAAAGTGGCTAATTCGTAACAATTCATACGACCTCACTCGTACGAATTAGTACGATTTTGCTAAATCGTACATATTTTACGAATTGGCCAATTCGTATGAATTCGTACGAATGACCTACCCCTTACCCCGCCCCTAAATCTAACCATCACGTGGGTTTAGACAAATCGTACGAATTAGTACGAATTTGCCACTTTTTAATCATGCGTCGAATTCGTACGAATTGGTCGTTAGATAGTGTTGGGTGTTTTTAATGCTGGTGAACTACACCTCTGCAGAAAGCATTGTCCCGTCTAGACGGGTTTCTGCCTCGTTCTCTGCTGGTCTTTTACAGCCCGACATAAACAGAGCCACAGGCAGCCAGTTCCACGCTACTGGTGTGAGCTTGTCTGTTTCTCAGAGTCTGTTTGTGTGTGCGTCTGAGTTTGTGAAGGCTTATTGTATATATTTGCTGTATATCTCTTTGTTTTCTTGTAGCTCAGCTGCTAGAGCCTGGTGCTGGCAACTCCAAGGTCATGGGTTTGATGAACACACATATACAATGAATTGCTTGAATGGAAGACGAGTGCTAAAAGAAATCTGCTAATCAAAGAATTACAACTTTCGTCTGAGTCCCCATCCATCCTTGACTCGTTCTCCTTCTGATCTGAGCTGCTTCTTGTCTATTTGAGAGTATGATTTAGTGAAGTGAGGTCATTAGGAAACCCCAGTGCGGACTCGGATTGTTTCGTTTGGCTGTAGTTTGCGGCTTGGGAGATTTCACTGTGAGATTTGGCCTCTCTGGACAGGCACTTCCTGCTCTGGGACCTTCTTCAGTTTACTACTTCCTTCTTGTGCAGACAGCAGGACCAATGGGGTGTCAGATCACTGTCAGATCTCTGTATATATTTGTCAGGCTGTTGAATAAGGGTGCTGATGTCTCACACAGCCAGACTCCAGCGACTCTGTCTTAAAGTCCTCGAGTGGTGAAAATCAAGCTTTTTTTTAATGTGCTTTAAGAGAAAAAGTGTTAAGTATTGCTAAGTATTTTCTCCTTTAAAACTGCAGTGAACCAAAGGCAGACGGTGTGGTGTTTCTGACGACACAAACTACCTTGTAACCAATCAGATCCTCAATGAGTGGATCTCTGAGCTGAGCGAGTGAGTGGGGGCGGGGCTCATTTACATATTCATAGAACCACTAAATGAGGCAAGGGTGTCGAGTTACATTCAAGCTATTTTAAGGCATGAAGATTTTTTATCAAGGAAAAAACATTTAAATATGTTTTAAGGGATACAACAGGGGGACTTTAAAGGTACAATATGCAGGATTTTTGCAGTAAAATATCCAAAAAAAAAACACTAGGTCAATGTTATATATTTTGTTTAGTTGATTACCTACAATATCCCAAATGTTTCCAACTATTTGTAAATCGTAAGAAAATTGCGTTTTTTAACCATGGAAACGGGGCGTGTGAGCGGGGGTGAGGAGTCGCCAGTCAATGGCGTCATATCCCCCGGTTTCCGCCAGGTTTGACCTTGTAATGCAATGGTAACCATGGCGACAGACGTGGACAACTGGGTCGGTTATGCCCGTTAAGCGTTCTCAACAGCGTGAGCGTCCCTAGCAGGGTTTTGTTCAAACGTTATGGAGCATAGCAAGCTGACTTTGAGACAAAAAGAGGACTAGAACGAAGATCAACATCTTTGGAGATGCCGAGAGCTCCACGTCCGCGACTAACTTCGACTTGACGGAGTGTTGCATGTTACTCCAGCAAACAGGTGAGCAAATCAATGTATATAAAACTAATCAATGTTATATAGTTCAACATGATGAAAAGTTAGAATATGATCTGTATGTTATTCTCTAATGTTAGTCTCATACAGCTAACAAACAACCGAACTAAAAACATTCAACACACTCAAATGCCGTTTAGTGTGATGGTGAAACTGTTAGAGCAAGTGAAACAGTTTAATTACTCTAATAAACTGACCTGTGTGAGTAATTCAGCGTGTAGTTCGCTAGAATTAAATGTCCGTATTCCCTTATATCCACTAGACTCGTGTTGTGTGTGGCGCTGGTATACGTCAAGCAATCCCGTCCTGCTTCATACTACAGTCATGTTAAAAACATCACTGTATTCACTCATCCATAAAAGATCCATCAGATTGACGACAAGATCCATAATTCCGCTTAATGCGGAATATACGTCATTAATGTACGCCTTTGCTATTGTAAGAGGTTAGCGACCCCTGGTGGCGAAACCATCTTGCACATTGTACCTTTAAGACCTAATATAATGATAACTATATTAGCATTCACACCAGCAGATGTCTCGTGAGCTAACACATTCCTCATCACATTTTTCCGAGATAAATTAATCTGAGCTGTTATCCATATTCATTTTATACAGTCTCTTACTGTATATCAACAATTATCCTGTTTGCTCTGGTCCTACTTAGTCAAATGAACTCACATGATCACGGGAAGTATGGTTAATATTTTACGTAGAAAGTTTTTCTAAAATTTCACTAATAATGCTCCATATATCTTTGATTTTAAAGTAAAAGAATTCTGTATTTTTAATGTTTTAAGTTGTTTTAAGGCATGACCACATTCAAAAAAGTTCAATTTTCAAAAGTCTAGCGATGTATGAAGCACAGAATTCACTTTCAAACCAAGTAACTTTCTGTTGTTTCAGCGGCAAATTCCTGTGACCAACTGGAACTGGTATGAAATCTGCAATGGGAAAGGCATGAAATGCGTGGATTCCTATGGAAATTACCTTTAAAATTTAGCAGAACAACAGTAAATATCACCCCTGTGGTACTTCCACAGTTTGTTTACTTGAATGTAAGACTCCATTAAGTTTTCTGAGCTGCCTGTGAGCAGTAATATTTTCCTCTGGGCTCTGTTACAGTAACTGGCTTGTGTTCACAGTATAATATAAATCAAACAAAAAAAGTTGTTGTGGTCTGGAGACATTTCAACAGTCATTTCAGTGGTTTTCTAGAGATAGATCGCAGTCAGCAACACAGTGTGACAGCATGAGAAAACTGAGAACAGGAAGCCGGACATGATGATGAAGGGGGCACTCACTTTTACAGGTGGAGAGACGGAGGTGAAGTTCTGGAGGAAACAGCTGTTGGTCGGATGCCTCAGGAAATACAGTGAAGCATATTTGCTCTGGATGTCTCTGAGTTCCCTCATAAGGAGATCTGTGTGCATGATGAAATTGACACCTCAGTCTACATGCCCAATGATACCTTATTCACATCGTACTTTAACATGTCTGTCATCCATTAGTGTTTGAGTCATGTGAGCAGTCTGTGACCGTCCATCCTGTTGCAGTTCATCATGTGTGTGTGGTCCAGTCACGACCTGTGTGTGCGGTTTCACGTGTTTGGGAGTTCAGTTCTGTCCTGTGTGTATTTGTGTGTGTATTACACAGGCGGAGAGAGTAAAGTGGGTTGTGTCCAATTTCTCTGCCAGAGCAAATTCTGGCATGAGACTGAGAGGTCAGATCAATCAACACACACTCGCTCACACCTTCGCTACATGGCCACCAGCGGTCAGATAATGTGTTAGATGCTGGTGTTTGATTATCCAATATCCATTTCACAACCCAGAAAATGTGTCTATGTTAAGATTGGAACAGTTTACAGTGGCAGAAAATGGAGTCCAGATTGGTATTAGATATAAATATACTTATTTTGAATCCAATTCTGTGTAAACACCTTAGAGCAGTCCGTTCAAATGATGAGTACAAACATCACGGCTGCTATCTCTTCTGGTCAATTCAATTTAAATGCATTGCATTGTGGGATGCAATAGTATTCAGGGAAGGCTGTTGTTTTGTATCCACCTTATTTTTAACGTATAGAGAGGGAGTAGCCTATTTTAACTTCGATGTACAAGACAAAAAAGCTGTTTGCTAGCCAACTGGTTTGCTATAATGTTTAATTTTAATATCGTAATAAAAAACACACTAGTTTGTGGCGCACTTACCGTTTTCCGAACTGTTGTTCTTCTAGTTATTTACCTATAATGGCTATATAATTCATTTGGAAGACTTGAACATTCACAAGAAATACCTTACTTCCACGTTGCACTGTAAAAAAATAAAACTCTAATTTTTACGGTAAAAAAATGGAAGCCAGAACTTTACCGTTAAAAATAGGGTAGGAACGTTATTGGTTTTACGGACTTAACTTAAAATTTACAGTATGAAACCATATGTCATTTTCTGATTAAATGTTGATTTACCAACCTTTTGATAAATTGATTGAATTGAAATCTGTTTTGTACCATTGTAATACACACACAGCCAAAGCTGGATCACAAGTAGTCTTCCATAATAAGGTTTATACTTATATAAAGAAGCTGCACAGTGTCATTCACACACACATTAAACACCATCATGGTAACACACATGAAATAAAAAAATGCAATAAACATTAATTTAACAACATTAAATGTCACATAAAACCCTATGTACATAACTGATTAGAAAAAAACAAACAAACAAGAAAATTATGAAGAAGCCGTTATTTCAACAAAAATACATCAAATGTGAAGTGTCACGCAGGGAATTGTGGGAATGTCAATTTATGGTTTTTCTTTTTTTTTTTTTTTTTTATTAGATTTTAAATTGACAATAAACACGCCAAAAAGAAACAGAACAAACAACAACCTATCTACCAATCCATCCACCCACCCACCCCGCGGTCTCTTTATAATGGGGTACAAAATGGGCAGATAAGTCAACAGAAAAACAGTCACAGGAAATATAAAACATTTAAAAAAAATAAATAAATAAAAATAAAAAATAGAGAAATGGGGTAAAGTGTTCAAACTGAGTCCTGAACATTGCTTTGCGCAATATACTTGGAGACCTTATCAGCGGCTGTTGTCCAAATTTTTAGTGTTGAGATTTGAGCCAAGTTCACCCGAGCTGTGGATATTTCTAATATTATAATGTCCTGAAGTTGAAACAACCACTTGAATATATCCAAGGTATGTGGTGGGAGCCAGTGTTGAGCTAAGAGTTTTTTTGCAGACGTTAAACCGGCAAGGTAGACAATTTTTTGCAGCTTAGAGAAGTCAAACTCAGAGTCATCATTCAGCAATAATACAGATGGTATCAATTTATGGTTTTTCAATGTAAATTATACAATGAGTTGTTCTTTTCCACTTCCAAAAACTAAATTTAACGGTGTTTTACAGTAAAATTTAAATTATACAATGAGTTGTTCTTTTCCACTTTCAAAAACTGTAAATTTAACGGTATTTTACAGTAAAATTTAAATTATACAATGAGTTGTTCTTTCACTTTCAAAAGCTCTAAATTTAACGGTATTTTACAGTAAAATTTAAATTATACAAAGAGTTGTTCTTTTTCACTTTCAAAAACAGTAAATTTAACGGTATTTTACAGTAAGATTTTAATTATACAATGAATTTTTCTCTTTCACTTTCAAAAAGAGTAAATGTAACGGTATTTTACTGTAAAATTTAAATTATACAATCAGTTGTTCTCTTTCACTTTCAAAAAACAGTAAATTTAACGGTATTTTACAGTAAAATTTATTTTACAGTAAAATTTATGGAAACTTTCTGTCAACCAATTAACAGTTTTGCACTGTTTAATTCTGCACTTTTTGGCAAGTCTATAGACCCCTTTTGCGCCGACGTCACAGTTACGTCACGGCGCTAGCTAGAGGCAAAACAAAGTGAAAACTGGATGCAGCCAATACAAAACAGCACCGATTCGGCTACATAATAAGGAGCTTAAATTATTGTTAGTATTATTAAATGTCATCTTGTTGTGTTGTTTGGTGCAAGAATATGCTGTATCTGGAATTTTTATTTCTAGAAAATATTCACATCATTAAAATCGCACCGTAATGTCACTCTTTACATTGTCGTCATCTCGGCGCTGGCTCTCCAGAACTGCGGATCATACACACAAGTCTTGTACAGGACCATATAGGCATCTAAAGATTTATATGCCCTCAGTTTCTCTTTACGATCGGTTTCTCTGTAAGGTAGGTGTAGAAGTCAGACCAATCAACCGAGGTAACGTAACGTTAATCCTGTCAGATCGTCCATGCATTGAGGGAGCGTGTAGGCGGCTACGGGTCGGCCAATCTGGTTCTGTCCGTTAAAAATAACTTTTGGAAATAACAATCGCAGTCCTGGATACTCAGTGACCTCATACATTAAGATAAAATCGGATTTTCTCTAGTCATTGTTAAAAAACAAGCTAACAATACTTGCTAACTAGCATTAGTGAAGCGGCCAGAGGGATCGTTCTGCCTCCACCTAAGCTCCGCCCACAAAAAAACGTCACCATGTTTACCAACTGAAAACGGGTCTATTGGTCATCTGATACTGTACTACTGAAATAATGAAGTGCGGTATAGCATGCTTATGTAGTATGCAAAAAGTCTGGAGGAATGGTTAAACTGCGCTCTGATTGGCTGGCTAATGCAGTCTTCATTTTGGATTATGCCACTGCAGATGTGCCTCTGCGCCACATTTTCAGTGTGAATTTGCCATTAGAAAGAGGGAGAAGTAGTGCCCTTAAAACGTCTTCAGCATGTTGAGCAGGTGTTTAATCTCAGTGTGCAGGTGGATACGCTCAACAATAAAGTGCCAACAAATCACTGTTTGCCTCCTTTAAAAAAACGATTTACCACTGAATGTGTGTTTAAGCAAAACCAAAGCCTTAAAACCATTACCGTTTTGCAGTTTGCGTCCTTAAAGTAATAGTTCACCCTAAATCTGTCATCATGCACTCACCCTCACGTCGTTCCAAACCCGCACGACATATTTTGCTCTGTGAAATACAAAAGGAGAAGACTGACAGCCTCAGTCACTATTCACTTACCTTGAAAGTAAGAAAACATTTTCACTTGTCACAGGACTACATAAATCCTGATCTCATTGGATTGGGGCGGAGCTGATCAGTGTGTGCATGTTTTTTCTATCCCGGTGGGGATTTAAACATCGAGAGACTCGTGTCACTGTGGACCTAAAGTGAGGAAACAAGATTATAAATCATACAGAATACTTTTTTTAATGTAAAAATGCAAAAAAAGTTTTCTGTGATGGGTAGGTTTAGGGGTTGTGTGTGTGTGTGTGTGTGTGTGTAGTGAGAAGGTTTACGGGTAGGGTTAGTGTAAGGGAACAGAATATACTGATAGCGAACTAGACTGTGTGTGTGTGTGTGTGTATTCTGCAGCACTCACTGTTCTCTCAGGTCAGGAGTTATGGAGCTCATGGGTCTAAAAACACACCCCGCCTGCCGTTCCGTGGCCCTATAAACATTAAAATCTGCTTGTTAAATTTTACTAAGTGCTGAAATGTCCAGCGATGGATTCTCCGACTGTGATCGCCACTGAGATTCACCTCGAGTCCATCATCCAATGCTGGGAAATATGTGCGCTAATATCTAATGATGAAGTGCTCTTTTTTGAGGATGAAATGTGGACACACACATACTTCCATTTACTTGTCTTTCCCCTCACAGCAACTGTTTAGCATTTTTAATTTATCACGGAGACATTATTTAGTGTGTTCATTAAGCTGTTCCCCATGGGGACGTTGCTCTTCATATTTTGCTGTTCTTGTTGTTCCATGATGAGGGCAAATCTTGACCCGCTCACACACACTTCACTCTCACCACTAGGGGGCAAAGTAACGCCAAAAATCTCCTCACCTTTTTTTTTTTTTTTTTTTTTTTTGGCAAAGTGACAGAGATGACTTTTTCATTAAGTCATTAATAAACTAAATATAATATTAGCATTAATATAGGAGTCGTGTGAAAACTGTATACACATTATCAATAGTTTATCAATTATCTTAGTTCACTGTTGTCTGCAAGTGTAACAATTATTTAGCAAATATATTTAGTTATATAGCCTACTTTCTCAAATATCCATCATTCGACTGTAAAATATGCATTTTGTGTGTATGGGATGTCACATGTAAGGGGAAATTTCAGGATTTGAGGGTTATAAATTAAACATCACACATCCCTCATTAACATCAGCGCTGAGAGTGACTGTGTGTGTGTGTGAAGTGGACAGTATTTTGACATCAGATCAATAAGACTGTTTTAACATTGAACACACATAACAGTGTATTGATTGTTGAGGTTGTATTTGTGTCCATTTTGTCATTAAAAACACAAACCTAGTTGCATACATTGACGAATAATGCACATGCTTCTCTTCTTTCTGGATCGGGCGGATGAAACACACAGGCATGTACTGTCCTGCCTAAACCACAAACAGCTGCTTAATTATTACTGTCACGTGATTCACAACCACCGAGCTTTCATTTGTCACATACTTTTTTGTGTATTTTTTTCTTATATAAGATTATATAAGTGATGTTTTTTGTTGATGAGTAAGTTTAGGGGAGAAAATATACAGATTGTACAGTATAAAAACCATTATGCCTAGGGAAAGTGTGTGTGTGTGTGTGTGTGTTTTGTTGTGATGGTTATAATGTACGCTGCTGAGATTGCTGTTGACATCATTACTCAGGAGTCTCACTGTTCACATCAATCTTTCAGCTCATACACACTCTCTCTCTTTCTCTCTCTCTCTCTCACTCACACACACACACACACTGAGGGGATTTTTCATCTTCGGGTTCAGGTGAGGGTCACATGCACTTACACACAGTGTCTTTTGTAATATGACACATCCGCCACGGGTCCACTAATGCAGTGTTTCTCAACTGGTTTTGCTTCAAGACCCAGATATTAAAGTGGACATTAACTGGCGACACAACGCAGTATCACAAAATCATGTCCTCAACATATCAAATATTAAAATAAACTGGAGGCTGAACTACATGCACAGTTATATAAATAAATAAAAAAACATCCTAATATGTTGTTAGTTGCATTTTATTATTTACAGTAAGCATTGTTTTCCCCTCTGATAGCCTTGCACTAATGTACCTTTAAACGACTTTTCTTCCCCTCGCTCCTGCAGAGTCTTAAATTACACCTCTAAGTGCACACAATCGAGGTGAAACCATTTTATTTGAAACGACTGTCCATTTGAGCGTAACAGTGACTGTATATGGTAGTAATGTGCTCCTGATGTCCCGGATGAAGAGGAGTCGTCCCACTGTACACAGGAGACCCCCTCCCGGACGGCTCGGAGTGTGTGTGAGGAGATCATTAGCTGGATGGCAGGTAGCTGTCGCGTGTTACATGAGCAATCATTAACACTCACACTGAAACACACTGAAGATGTAATGTAACACTGTACTTTTCACACATCATATTCTCGGTATTCTGAGACAAAAGTCAGAATTGTGAAATATAAACTCATAATTTGGAGAAAAAGTCAGAATTGTAAAAAAAAACCCCTCAGAATTCTGAAATATTAACTCATTATTCTGAGAAAAAAGTCAGAATTGTGAAAATATAAACTGATAATTTGGAGAAAAAAGTCAGAATTGTGAAATATAAACTCACAATTTTGAGGAAAAAAGTGAGAATTGTGAGAAAAAAGTCAGAATTGTGAAAATATAAACTCACAGTTTGGAGAAAAAGTCAGAATTGTGAAATATTAACTTATATTTCTGAGAAAAAAGTCAGAATTGTGAAATATAAACTCATAACTTGGAGAAAAAAAGTCAGAATTGTAAAAAAAAAATTCAGAATTGTGAAAATTAACTGATTATTCTGAGAAAAAAAGTCAGAATTGTGAAAACATAAACTCATAATTTGGAGAAAAAGTCAGAATTGTGAAATATAAACTCATAATTTTGAGGAAAAAAGTCAGAATTGTGAAAATATAAACTCATAATTTGGAGAAAAAGTCAGAATTGTGAAATATTAACTTATAATTCTGAGAAAAAAAGTCAGAATTGTGAAATATTAACTTATAATTCTGAGAAAAAAAGTCAGAATTGTGAAATATTAACTTATAATTTGGAGAAAAAAGTCAGAATTGTAAAAAAAAGTCAAAATTGTGAAATATTAACTCATTTTTCTGAGAAAAAAGTCAGAATTGTGAAATATAAACTCATAATTTGGAGAAAAAAGTCAGAATTGTAAAAAAAAGTCAGAATTGTGAAATATTAACTTATAATTCTGAGAAAAAAGTCATAATTGTGAAATATTAACTCATAATTCTGAGAAAAAAGTCATAATTGTGAAATATTAACTTATAATTCTGAGAAAAAAGTCAGAATTGTGAAATATTAACTCATAATTCTGAGAAAAAAGTCATAATTGTGAAATATTAACTCATAATTCTGAGAAAAAAGTCATAATTGTGAAATATTAACTCATAATTCTGAGAAAAAAGTCATACTTGTGAAATATTAACTCATAATTCTGAGAAAAAAGTCAGAATAGTGAAATATTAACTCAAAATTTGGAGAAAAAAGTCAGAATTGTAAAAAAGTCAGAATTATGAAATATAAACTTATAATTCTGTGAAAATAGTCAGAATTGTGAAAATATAAACTCATAATTCTGAGAAAAATCAGAATTGTGAGGAAAAAGTCTGAATTATGAAATATAAACTCACAATTCTGAGAAAAAAAGTCAGAATTGTCTTTAATTGTGACTTTGTCACACAATTCTGACATTATAACACTCTTATGTTTGCATTCTTGGGTTACTGGCTGGCCATTCCTCAAACTGCTGTCCTTCTGTGGAAAGCTTGTCATGTAAATTGCTCTCTTCTCTTTGTTTGCTGTCACTGATCGATTTATTATCTTTTCCCCGAGATTCGGAAACCGAACGGTGCAGCGAGTGAACGTGGCTGCATCTGTACAAAGCTCATGAATATTTGAGGTTATGATTATCATGGTTTATGGCTGTCTGATGGAAACACCATTAAATAGCGCCATGTTGTGTCACAATGTACACAGACGGCACTTTTGCAGAGAATCCAGCAAACAAACAAACAAATAAATCGCATTACAAGCATATTAATCAAGGGTTAAAAAGAATCCAACCATTATTATGGCAGTGCGTTTACAGTAGCGCTGTTATATTATGAGCATATTGGCTTTCAGTGATGTTCATGGACAATTGTGTGAGTTTGTTTAACTCTGCAAACTTTTTCATCAATCAGGGATTTACTCTGTAATTTGTTAAAACTGGCAAAACAGCTTTACTCAGCACCATCATTTATCCATATTCGCATGCAGTTGAATACTAATTCAATAGCTGGAAGCAAATGATGAGACAAGAATGTGTGTGTGAGAGAGAGAGAGCTTGTTTTAGGAAGAGAGGACTTTGTGACCCTGCCATGAACTTGCTCACCAGAGCAGAGGTCATCTGACAGGTCAAAGTTCAGGAGTCATGCTGGCCTCAAACCGAGCGCAGATTTTAGCTGAGTACAAAAGGAGAAGACAAATTCACAGTCAAAATCAAACAAATGGCAACAAAGCATAGATATACAGAATTCTGGATCACACACACTTGTAACAATTTAATTGTTGATATCTGTAATTGTATTTTCACTAGTGAAATGTCACCCTAGGCTGCCATTCAAAATAAATTGTTGATATCAAGAATTGAATTTTTACTAGTAGAAATATCATTTTTGATATCAATAATTACATTGTTACACTGTAAAAAAATATTGATAGTTTAACTTAAAAAAGTAAGTAACCTGGTTGCCTTAAAATTTTAAGTTCATTGAACTGGAAAAAGTGAGTTAATACAATGAAGGAGATTAATTTAACCATCATAAACTCAAAATTATATGTTATCTGAACTAAATAAATTATTTAAGTTGATTTGACAAAAGAAAAAATGTTGTGATTACTACACTGTAAAAAAATATTGTTGGTTTAACTCAAAGTAAGTAACCTGGGTTGCCTTAAAACTTTAAGTTGATTGAACTGGAAAAAGTGAGTTAATACAATGAAGGAGATTGATTTAATCATCAGAAACTGAAAATAATAAGTTATCTCAACTAAATAAATTATTATAAAGTTGATTTGACAAAAGAAAATATGTTGTGATAACAAATCTTGAAAATATTTTTACAGTGTAAAAATGCAAATTCCTGATATCAATAATTAAATTGTCACTAGTTTAAATGTCTATTCTTGATATCAACAATTCAATTGCTACTAGTAAAAATTATACTTTTTGATGTCTGAAAATGTATTTCTGATATCAATATTATTTACGATATCTAAAATGGCTTTCTTACTAATAACAATCACATTCATGATATCACAAATTGACATTGTCACTAGTAAAAATTGAATTATTGATATCAAAAATGATCATCGTTACTAGTAGCAATTAAATTGTGGATATCAAGAATAGGTATTTCAACTAGCAACAAGTCCAGTGAAATATGAAATATTAACTCATCTGAGAAAAAAAGTCAGAATTGTGAAATATTAACTTATAATTCTGAGAAAAAAGTCAGAATTGTGAAATATAATCTCATAATTTGGAGAAAAAAGTCAGAATTGTAAAAAAAAAAAATCAGAATTGTGTGAAATATTAACTCATTATTCTGAGGAAAAAGTCAGAATTGTGAAAGATTAACTTATAATTCTGAGAAAAAAGTCAGAATTGTGAAATATAAACTTATAATTCTGAGAAAAAAGTCAGAATTGTGAAATATAAACTCATAATTTGGAGAAAAAAAGTCAGAATTGTAAAATATTAACTCATAATTCTGAGAAAAAAAGTCAGAATTGTAAAATATTATCTCATAATTCTGAGAAAAAAAAGTCAGAATTGTGAAATATTACTCATTCTGAGAAAAAAAAATCAGAATTATAAAATATTAACTCATAATTCTGAGCAAAAAGTCAGAATTGTAAAATATTAACTCATAATTCTAAGAAAAAAAGTCAGAATTGTAAAATATTAACTCATAATTCTGAGAAAAAAAGTCAGAATTGTAAAATATTAACTCATAATTCTGAGAAAAAAGTCAGAATTGTGAAATATAAAAAACAATTGAATTCTTCATATAAAGAAATAAAGGTTTTTACTAGTAATAATTGTATTGCTGATATGTGAAATTGGAATTTCAACTAATAAATCAATTCTTGATATCAACAATTGGTTTTGAATGGCAGCCTATGGTGACATTTCACTAGTGAAAATAGAATTGTTGATATCAAGAATTACATTTTTGATATTGATTAAAAATATGATTAAAAGCATGATTAAAAAGTGTCTAATTCGTACTGATTCGTACGACCTCACTCGTACGAATTTGTACGATTGTATAAACCCACGTGACGGTTATGTTTAGGGGCGGGGTCAGGGGTAGGTCATTTGTACGAATTCATACGGATTGGCCAATTCGTAAAATATGTACGATTTAGCAAAATCGTACCAATTCGTACGAGTGAGGTCATGGTTTAACATTGGAGGCCTACATAAAAAGACAAGACTTATAGATATGTGTACATCATTATTGTTTTTAACTCATGTGCCTCATAATCTTGAATCAGAATATCTTCCTCTCCATCTTCTCTTCTCTTCTCTGAGGACGAGGGCGGGGCAATAACCTGTCACTCACATGAGATCCACCAATAGCAAATCACAACCATCCAATCAATTCCACACTGACTAAATCAAGCCCCGCCCACATTTGTTCTTGTTTGTAAAGCCTTTCACTCTGATACGGTACAGTAGAGAAGAAAAGACTATCACAACTTCCGCTTTATGCCGACTGTAAGGAAGTATTAATAATGACATAGCTATGCATAAGACATGTCAACTTCTAAGAAACAGGGTGCACATGCTTCAGCGTGTGTGTGTGTAGGAGTGACTCTCAGAGAGAGAGAGAGAGAGAGAGAGAGAGAGAGGATCTCATAAAGCGTGAGTCCAGTGTTTGATCTCTGATCTTCTTCACCGCTGCTTATCTCTGCGAGCTCTGGATACGAGAGGGCAGAAGGGCAGGAGCTGTATCTCCAGTGTTGAAGGATCACAGGTGATGAAGGGAAGGATAGAGGGAACCTCGCACATTCACAAACCCTCTCCAGACGTCTGAAACACACTCCGTGCATGCAGACACTGCTTTGCTAGAAGTGCTTGTGCTGCCTTCTTCTGTGTCTGTCGTCTCTTTCAGGTCAACTTCGCTGTGGTTGTGGAGAATTGTTTGAAGGGAATCTGGTTGAAGTGATTATAATGAGTATAATGTTGAAAAACTTCTATGTTTTTTAGCCACTGGGATGGGAACATCTGTAGTAAGTACATAGGATGTCCATGAACTATAAATGTTGTTTCTTTTTTTAAATTTTTTTTAGTGATGTGAAATAAAAATGCCAAAACAAACTGCGAAGTGGACCAGATTTATGCTGTTTCTCCAAAAACAGAAGATTCTCACTATTAACTATGACTTTTGCCACAATAAACTCCTAATTATTGCCTAATAGTTATTAAATAGTTGTTAAGCTTAGGTATGAAGGATTAAGGGATGTATGGCCATAAGGCATCAATATGTTCTTTATAAGTGCTAATGAACATAGTAATATGCATGCTAATAAGGAACTTAATAGTTTGAATTGGAGACTGTTACCCAATATTTCCCCATTTACTCACCCTCATGTCCTTATGATTCTTCTTTTGTGTGTGTATTTTGTTCATACAATAGAAGTCAGCATCCCAAGAAGTCATATAACTGACGTCTTGGGACGTCTTTTGACAACCCGGTCTCATCCCAAATCGTCATATAACTGACGTTTTGGGACGTCTTTTGACCATACGTCAATATTCGCCTTTTTAGGGCCCCCTTAAACGTCGGTACACTCTAAAAAATGCTGGGTTGTTTTAACCCAACTTTGGGTCAAATATGGACTAACCCAGCCGTTGGGTTAAATTTTTACATTACATTTTTAACCCAACATTTCGGGTTTGTCCATATTTGACCCAAAATTTGGTTAAAACAACCCAGCATTTTTTAGAGTGTAGATGAGGTTATGGGATCCTAACTCTACCCCATACCTAAACTTAACCCTAAACCTAACCCGTCACCTAACTGACGTTAAAGGTAAAGCGTCAGTTGTATGACGGCCCGGGATCGCCATCTACCGACGTTTAAGGGGGCCCTAAAAAGGCGGATATTGACGTATGGTCAAAATACGTCCCAAAACGTCAGTTATGACGATTTGGGATGAGACTGTGTTACTTTTGACCATACGTCAACATCCGTCTTTTTAGGGTACCCTTAAACGTCGGTTATATGACGATCCCGGGCCGTCATACAACTGACGCTTTACCTTTAACGTCGGTTAGGTGACGGGGTAGGTTTAGGTCTGGGGTAGGGTTAGGATCCGATAACGTCATTTAACCGACGTTTAAGGGTACCCTAAAAAGGCGGATGTTGACGTATGGTCAAAAGACGTCCCAAGACGTCAATTATTTGATTGGGATGAGACTGTGTTAACCAAAACTGTTTGGTTTCCAACATTGTTAAAAATATGAAAGTCCTCCATGCAGGTTTGTAAGTTAACGCTTACATTTGTGGGTCCTTTAAGTCCTTGTATTGAAGTGGTCAAGCATTTATAACTATTGTGTGTACAACAGCATGTTTTCTTAAAACTGTTCCCTTTAAAAAATGAACATGTAGAGCAAAATGAATAGACCCTTTTTATATTTCCGGGGTTCTGCAGGAGCGAAGGAAGTCGTCATAGTTGGATAAACTTCTAAAGCGATGAATGAGAAATGACAGCAAATTGTTGAATTCCCATTAACTCCAATAGCAAAAGAAGAAAACAAATCAGTGACAGAGTTTCCACTTCCAAAAGAGGAGGAAACATTTGGAGAAATTGATTACCTTGGTTAGAATAGAGAGAAAAATGTCATAAAATATATATATTTTTTAAATGAAAATATGAAAAACTTTACACTTTTTTTGCACATTCACAGTCTGGTCCATTAAGAAATATTCCTGCTAAATTTGACTCTAATATACTGTATCCTGCATGCTGTCGATTAACACAAACAGGGTTTGAGCGTCTGTAAAAATGCAAAAATGCATTTACTGTAAATACACTTGGTAAAAGTAACTTAAATTGTTCAGTAAAACAAAATGTAAAGTTGTAAGGACACGTCGGCCCAACGACAGAATCGAACAGCGTGGGCGAAGGTTTAAAAATGCTGGGTTGTTTCACCTCAATTTTGGGTCAAATATTGACAAATCCAGCCATTTGGGTTAATTTTTTAATTACATTTTATCCAAAATTGGGTTAAAACAACCCAGCATTTTTTATAGTGAATGCATATCTTTTCAGCGTTCTGTGAAGTTCACTTAATTTATGAACTTCTAGAATTTACTTTAGATCCATGCTTAATCTGACTCTAATTTCAAATGATTATCAAATTTAGATAGTGTTTCTAAACATTGGTTATGGATTTATTTAGATATTTGATTATTCTCGGTATCCCATACTTTCAATTATCCGGTCATTCGGGACCAAATGCCTCTCGTCACGCACCCCGGGTTAAAAATATATTTTCATGATTTATTATCTTTTATCAAATCAGCTTTGTTCAGATAACACCATGTTTTGATGTTTTCATCTCCTTTGTATAGAGTGCCGAAGACGTCACTCTGTAGGCCAAAACGCGTAAGTGAGTTAGCATTTTAGCACTCCCGGTTCCCTCGCTCTAAAGTCTATTGGATTTTTGAATGGGTTTTTACTAAATCGCCTGAAATAAGGTCTGTGGTGAACAAAGCCTCTAAATATTTTCACGTTTTCATCTCTGACATAAAACACACAGTTATAACCTGCTTATGTTTTTTTTAAACTTTATTGTGTCTGCTTGTGTTTTTTAAAAACTTTATATAGGCTTCAAAATGTGTACATTTTGGATTTAACTTGTAAAGATTACCTTGATAGACAAAACGTGTAAAGGTCACAACCCTTTGTTAAACACAGATCTTATTTTTTGCGATTTTCCAAAAGTCTATGGGGAAAAAAAAGCCAGCGCAGTCTCATCCCACGACGTCATATAACTGACGTCTTGGGACGTCTTGTGACCATACGTCAACATCCGCTTTTTTAGGGTACCCTTAAACGTCGGTTAGATGACGTTATCGGATCCTACCCCAGACCTAAACCTACCCCGTCACCTAACCGACGTTAAAGGTAAAGCGTCAGTTGTATGACGGCCCGGGATCGTCATGTAACCGACGTTTAAGGGTATAAAAAGGCGGATGTTGACGTATGGTCAAAAGACGTCCCAAGACGTCAGTTATATGACTTCTTGGGATGAGACTGTGTTAAAAAAGCATAGCTTTTCGATCGAGGGAACCGCTATACACATACACGCCACTAGCTTCCGAGTTGTCCTACAAAAGTGACGTCATCACTTCGGCACTCTATTAACTCAAATTTTTAACTTCAGTGAACTCAAAATTTTAAGGCAACAAGGTAACTTACCTTTTTAAGTTAAACCAACAATTCATTGGGAGAAAAATGTCTCCATGATTTCAGGAGTGTCCAGACTAAATCATATATATATATATATATATATATATATATATATGAAGAGTTCAGATGCAAAAGCCTCTAAATGCCATTTGAAATTTTCTTCTTTAATGATGATTTTTATCAAACTTGTATATTTAAGTTCAGTAATTTCACTTAAATAACAATTAATAGGTAATTATCATTGCCATTTAAGTGAAATCACTGAACTTAAATATACAAGCTTGATAAAAATCATCATTAAAGAAGAAAATTTCAAATGGCACTTAGAGGCTTTTGCATCTGAACTCTTCATATATAAATTGTCAGGTAAAAATGTAGCATGCCAATTACACAATTCGAAGCCAATTCAGAAATAATGAATGCATAACATCAATTGCTCAAAGATAACTCTAAGAAATACCTGACAGAGACGCACAGTAGTGCGTGAGTTTTCAGACTGGATTGGACTGGACTGAATATTTCTGGATACAGATTCCCAACTGGCTGCTCTGCCACCTCCCCTTTAAAACCCAGACCAGAACAAAAGGGTTGTAAATATTTACTGCCTGGTTTCAGGGGTAAGGAAAGGATTCTTGGATATCTTAAAAGAGACACCACCCAAAAGGAGAACAAAATTCTCCTACGTTTTCAATCTTTCTCATAATACCAATGACTGCAGTGAAATTGAGATCATTTTCGCTATGAGACGTTTAAAATGATACTAAACATGAGCGGGGAAAAACATCATACATCAAAAAATACATCATACGTGGTATTAGACATTTTTAAAGAACGTTCTGTGACTTGAATCGGGGAAACGAAGTAGGGGAGAGAGGGGGATGCTTAGATAAGCAAAGAGAGACGTTTCCTACACTCTTTCTCTGAGATCTTCTCTCCAGATAAGTGAGTTTTATTGTTTTATTGCAGTGTTTGATCTCAGATTTTTTTCTTAGCAGGAAGTCTTACAAAGTCGTCCAAACAGCTCTGTCCACTAGGGGTGAAATCTGTGCTCAGATCAGTGTGTTTGTCCCATATGTAGAGTCTGAAGGGCTTCTCTGGATGATGGAAAGCTCTCTTAATTGGCCAGTTTTCAGGGATATGTCATTGTTGTAAATTGTGATTTTCAGTAATGTTTCCCCTGATCCATGACTGTGCTGTTCTGCTGCTGAAATCCAAATTAGCACCATCTACAATCATTTTCAGCAAGTTTGGTGCAGTAGTTGTGAAAACCACAGGTTTGGTTTCCCAAAGGCCCAAGTTTAATCCCAATTGTGGGCACCTGTGATTGAACCTCTGCCCTTATATTTGGAAACCAGACCTGTGGTTGTTTAATGGAGCTGTGCTCTTAACTATTCCCTAAAACCCCCTTATTTTTAACCACTGGAACTCAAATTGGTCCGCCATTACTGGGGCTATATGCTCCTTGTAATTGACAGCTCAAGCTCTTAATAATAGGGCTACAATGTTGTGGAGAAACTTGTGGTTAAAGGATTCTTCAACAGACAAGTTTGAAACAGCTGATTCTGTAATAAATGTGTGTGGTTTTACCCTGTACTTTGTATGCCCAATCTAACAAGAGCGGCTGTTTTCAGGCAACCTTAACCCCGTGCTGAACCCTGTAGTTAAAACACTGTAGTTATGATTTTATCATCAATCAACAAGCAGGCACCTAACACACACACACACATGCACAGCTCCCAGCTCTGCCCTACAATTTAATTGTGCCTGAACCCTCATCAGTTTCCAGAACAATCAATCCTACCCCGTCCCTTCGTCCCCAGCAGGACTGTGCTCTTTTCATTACACAGTTCAGGCTGCTCTGCGGGTGTCCACGGTGCCTGGTCCAAATCCCCAACCCTAGACCCCCACCATTTGTCACCTATAGGAAAGAAAAATCACAAATGAGATGTCGCAGTTTTTTGTCGTTGAGAGAGCAACTGGAGATTTTGTGTCTTCTGATAGTCTCACTTGTGTCAGAAAAGATATCTCAAAGGCTCTGTTTACACCTTGTATTAAGATGCGTTTTGGTCAATCAGATCACACAGCCCATTCTCATCTCAGTCAGTTAAGTGACGCCTTGGGAAGCATTTGGACATGCTTCAATATCTGACGCTTTAGGCGCCCTTTAGCGTCAGTTAGATGACGCCCTAGGATCGCGTGTACCCTACCCCCACCCCACACCTAAACCTAACCGCGTCCTCTAACTGACGCTTTCCTTTAGCGTCAGTTAGATGACGCCGTAGGATCACGTCATGTAAGTGACGCTAAAGGTCGCCTAAAACGTCAAATATTGAAGCATGGTCAAAGGTGACGCCTTGGGGTGAGAATGCGTTGGATCACAAGTAGATTAGGAAGACACATTCCCGTTCACACCTGGTGTTTTAATCCATCTCTTTACTTTACCTGTATTGTGCTCTAATCAACCAAAACGCATCTTAATACAAAGTGTAAACAGGGCCTGATTTATATAATTTATAATTAATTTTTATAATTTGCTTTATTTGTTTGTTTGCTCCTGTGTAACAGAGGCCAGCTAGTAGTTGCTGTGCGAGTAAACCTCACTCCCCTGATCTCAATAGGCGCTCTAGCAACAGATGCTAGAGGCTGCAGTCTTTAGCCTCCTTGTTAGAGCGCCTGACTCTCATGCCGGAGACCCGGGTTCGAGGTCGAGTGGGACCCGGGTGTAGGGGTTACACCTGTAATGTCCTGTATGTTACTTTGTGAATTAATAGTATTTGTTTGGATTCTCCTGCCTCATGTGATTACTTTATTTTTTTGCAAGAACTATTTTATTTTATTTTTTGTTTTTGCAAATTTAATTTGCATGATTTTGTGCAATCTGCTCATGACCCACTGTGGGTTGAGTTCAAGGATCGAGTTCACTGTAAAAATCCTATACAATTTATATATAATGATTTCAGCTAATTAAATATATGTGTTTTAACTGTAAATTTAATTAAATAAAACATAAAATATTGGTAACATATTTTTCCATTGTAAAGTTCTGGCAATTTTCTTACCGTAAATTTCACAGATTTTTTTTTTTTTTACAGTGTAGGGATTAATTTTAATACAAAAATCACCACTAAACCAGTTGATTTCAATGAAGAAAACTGAATTTAGTAAAGAGAGTCTAGCTTTCTAATTTAAATCTCACGTGATCGCATACCTTTTTTGGTGCCATTGCATTTTTCACAAATTTTCCAGAGGTACATTTGAACATCTCACTCTAAACATTTATTTAGCGCCCAGTGAAGCTCTCTCTATCTCTTCCTCCTCCGTGTATGCATTCTGGTTCAGCATATGTATCTGTTATTAAGACATATGGCTGCTTTATTGCTGCTAACAATACCAATCAATACTCATGAAGCATGCAGAACCGTCACCTACCACAAATCTCAGGACCTGAGCGGGAACTGACAGAGATCATCTCTCAAACACACTCTCACAGACATTTACTGCGCACGATAATTCTGCGCAAGCAGAGAGAGAAACACTACACACCACAGAAGCTGAACAGCAAGATTCATTGTTGCTGGAACATTTTATACTTAATAAAGGAAATGGTACATGACTCAAGCTGTCTCCTTACGAAGAGAGTGTGTGTTTATGTGTGTGTGTGGTAAATCCATCATAATAGTGTAGCGCAGAGCCGCCATTTTACCTTATGGGTCAGTTATTGTCCGTCAACTGTTGTGTGTGTGAGAGAGTAATGATGAAATCTCTCTGTAGTTCGAGATCAGAGGGTCAGAGTGATGATAGATGCTCACTTCCTGCCAAAGGGCTGCACTTCCTTTTTCTCTTGGGCATGCATGCAATCACATTCACACACACATACTCGTTCGCCTCTCACGCTCTCTACTCTCCCACACATCACACACCTCCTCTCAACCCCTTTGTTTACTTTGCCTTTGATGAAGAGATTCATCTTTGGCACGTGTGTGTGTGTGTGTGTGTGTGTGTGTGTGTGTGTGTGTGTGTGTGTGTGTGTGTGTGTGTGTGTCTGACAAATTAATAAAAGCAAATGTAAATATGTGTCTGACGGTAGACAAATTATAAGACAAAAAAACAACTCTAACAAGTAATGTTCGTATGTTCTAATTTAAGCTTCACTTTCGGGTTCCCCCTTTTCTCTCTGCTTTATTAACAGAATAAAAACTGAGAATAGTTAGAATAAACTATAAAAGAATATAAAAGAACAGACAAATAAAAAAGTAAAATAGTAAATTAAAAAATAATAAAATAAAACAATTGCAAACAATTTAAATAATCAACTACAGGTATCAATGACAACACAACGTATTAAAATACAAAATATATAATTAATTATTGACTATAAAAATTGAACACACCGAGGCAAGCCTCTTTTTCTCTTATCTTTATTGCCATCAGAGTAGAGTTCTCTTGCTCTTCTGCTTTACATCATTGCCATTCCATTGTCCACATTCCTTCACTATCAGCTCACACACATACACACACATACATATAATTGCCCTCACATACACAACATATAATTACACTTGCAGGAACACAATCTCAAAGACTGGCATGCTCTTGCCTTTACTTTCATCAGAAGGTTAGTTTATCTCACTTTCTTAGATCTCTCTCTCTCTCTCTCTCTCTCTCTCTCTCTCTCTCTCTCTCTCTCTCTCGCATAAAAATTGAAATACATATATTTTTTTTCGCCTTTTATTTTTTATTTTTTATTTTTTTTCTTCCATTTTTTTGAGTTGGAAGGTATTCTTTGAAAGAAGAATTGAGTATTTTAAGTCGATCGTGTAAAATAAAATGTAATTTAAAAGCCAAAGTCTCTCTCTCTCTCTCTCTCTCTCTCTCTCTCTCTCTCTCTCTCTCTCTCTCTCTCTCTCAAGATTCAAGATTCAAATAGCTTTATTGGCATGGTTAAAGAAATCTTTACATTGCCAAAGTATTCAGAACACTATAGAATATAAATAAGTAAATAGTTAAATAAAAATAATAAAAATAAAGTAAAGTTGTTTTTTTTTTTTTGTTTGTTTTTTTTTTCTTCGTGGAGATAAACATTGCAATAAAAAGTTAAATCTACTAATATTTACACAGTGTCTCTAGGTGTGTAGTTTGTAGTCTCTATCCTGCTGGAGGCTCTTTCTTCGTGACAGGACTTCACGTATCTGGCAGCCAGGTTAGAGCTCTCTCTCTCTCTCTCTCTCTCTCTCTCTCTCTCTCTCTCTCTCTCTCTCTCTCTCTCTCTCTCTCTCTCTCTCTCTCTCTCTCTCTCTCTCTCTCTCTCTCTCTCTCTCTCTCTCTCTCTCTCTCTCTCTCTCTCTCTGTATGTGTTGCAGTACCACTTGCGTCCAGTTGGAGGAGTCTGTCCTCATCTGTGAGTTCACTGTGACTGGGAACGAAGCGATTAATTCGTTTAAATGAACCATTTCTTTTCAGCTGTGTCGTATACATTTTTTGTCAATTACCGGCGTTGTTTCACTTTTTATTGTCGACTGCACTATTTTTTAGAGATGTTTATGGAGCCAAGAGGTTACTATTCACTCAAATTGTACCCACACATGTTTTCTTGATATTATAATCCAGTGATAAATGAGCAAACGTTTGACTCTTTCAAAACACGCTTCGTTTCCAAAACGGACATGTTATGGGACATCGTTATGCCTGAATGTAACACAGACTTCTAACAAACACTTGTAATAGCTAATTCCCAAGTTCAACCTCGAATGATTTGTGTTCTGTAAAGTACGTTTAGCTCAAAGCAAATGACTGTCAAATATTTGCCAGGGAGAAAGTGAGTGTACATGTGTCTTAAAGCAGAAGAATGATGAGGAAATGGTCTCTTAACCATCCCGTCTCTCTTCTACAAGACCGGGATATATGGAGTGCAGTATTCACAGTGAAGTTTGTGATTTCAGATTAAACGCTTCTCCTCAGTCAACACTCACTGAGAGTTATGTGTTTAATACGGTTCAGACTGTCTGCACTCGCCTCAGTAAACATCATGCAGTTTGAAGCGAGTCAAATGTTTGGATAGTCAAATGGCAAAATATAGCGTGGTTTAGTGTCTGTAATAGGCCTATACAGGCCTAAATAGACTACAATTACTAAAAACAATGATACAAAATAAAACATTAAAGGAGTAGTTCACTTTAAAAAAAAAAAAAAAAAACTTTTGCTGATTATTTACTCACCCCCATGTCATCCAAGATGTCCATGTCTTTCTTTCTTCAGTTGAAGAGAAATTAAAGTTTTTGATGAAAACGTTTCAGGATTTTTCTCCATATAATGGACTTCAATGGGGTCCAAACGGTTCAAGGTCTAAATGAGAGTTTCAGTGCAGCTTTAAAGGGCTTTAAACGACACCAGACGATGAATAAGGGTCTTATCAAGGACCCTTTGAGTTATGACTCGAAAAAAGATTTGTTCATTTTGATGAACGAGTTCAAACAGGAGAGTCACGAACACTCATCACAGAACAGAGCAAGGCGAGCATTTGTGCTTATAAAACTTATTTAAAAAAAAAAATGTATTTATTAAATGACCAATCATTTCACTAGATAACACCCTTATTCATCGTCTGGAATCGTTTAAAGCCCTTTGAAGCTGCACTGAAACTGTGATTTGGACCTTAAACCGTTTGGTTCCCATTGAAGTCCATTATATGGAGAAAATCCTGGAATGTTTTCATCAAAAACCTTAATTTCTTTTCAACTGAAGAAAGAAAGAGATGGACATCTTGGATGACATGAGGGTGAGTAAATTATTAACAAAAGTTTTTTTTTTTTTTTTTTAAAGTGAACTAACATGGCAATGAAAATGTTGATAGGCCAAACAACATAACGAGCCTGATATGGACGAGCCTGACTTACTGCTTATGACATGTTGAAAAGCAGTATTCGGAAATGTGTGTGTTGATGTACAGTAAGCTATTGAGCTGTAAGACGAGCAGTGAGCGGCTGTTTTAGGAGTCCCTGTAGTGTTCTTATCTGGCCTATTTGACAAAAGACAACAATAATAGTCAGATTGTTGTTTCAGTAAAGTCTATCCTGACCAATACAACATGACATTTCCTCACAACTCAACTCACTGCACAGTTCATAATTCCTGCTTAATCCTGCTGAGCCAAAATGTAGGTCTCTAGTGTGTGTGCTTCTCTCGTCGGAGCAGACAAATTATGTGGAAGCACATTGGCAGACACACTTTCCCCATCCAAACACACACACACACACACACACACACACACACACTCACTCCAGTGCTGCTGAAAACTGCTGTTTTATTCACATTTGTCCCCTTTTATATGTACATATGCGCATCAAGTCTATCCCAAGCCATCATCATCATCACATCTAGTCCAGCTATTTTAAAAAGCAATGCTACAAAAAGGGTTTTTCGCAGTTATGGAGGTGAATATTTCACTGCACTCTAAAAAATGCTGGGTTGTTTTAACCCAATTTTGGGTCAAATATGGACAAACCCGAAATGTTGGGTTAAAAATGTAATGTACAAATTTAACCTAACGGCTGGGTTAGTCCATATTTGACCCAAAGTTGGGTTAAAACAACCCAGCATTTTTTTAGAGTGTGTACAGTTTTTAAAAGAACCCCTTTAGTATGTATAAAAATAAATGTATAATGGAAATGTTACATGTTTTCGGGGAAGCATAGATACCAAGTAGGCTAATAACCTTTCTAAAGAACTGAACTGTACTGCAACAATTGTGACCATATTGGGGAACATATTAATGAACTGAGATATTTGTCAGTATATAAACTATAACTTATATAGGCCTACCGCTCAATTATAGGACATGGTGATAGCAGGGTTTTATTCCCAGGGAATATATGAACTAAAGTAAATAAAATGTAACTTATACCTTGAATACAATGTTAGTCACTTTGGATATAAAAGCGCCTAAAAACCTGGATTGTTTCAACCCAATTTTGGGTCAAATATGGACAAACCCAGCCATTGGGTTAAAACTGTAAATACATTTCTTAACCCAATGGTTGTGTTCGTCCATATTTGACCCAAATTTGATTATTTGATTATTTGATTATTGTTCTTACTTCATTATTATTTGACATTAGTCATTTTTTTCCCCCTGAACATAGCACATACTGAACCGTGACCTCAAAATGAGTGCATGTGGAGAAGACATGGTGTAACTGTACTTAGGTTTCATGAGACAAAATATAACTATATGATTCTTAAAAATACAATTACAGTTACAAAACACACGCAGACACTCTCATGTGCATAGTCATTGTAACATATGCAATGCACACACAAAGACTGCAGAGGTAAATGATGTCATTTGTCTTCAAATGTCAAAATCTAGGTCAAATCACGCTCTCCTCTGCACGATCATATACAGTCCGACACATTCGTCTGATCTCGCCGGCCGCGCTGTAATCCGATCCAAACACACATCCCCTGCAGGATGGGTATATTTAACCCTCGACGTCTCCTCGCATTACCGCGGCCATTATCTGTTAGTTAAAGTCTGGGATTGGTGTGTAGGGTCCTCTGCCTCCCTGACCAGCTGCTGAACTCTCACACACTCCTGGAAAACACGCAGCTCGTTTGTCACGCAGTTCACTGACAGTAAAAGGTCATCGCCTCCCATCGCTGCGAGCCAGAAACAGCGGCCTCCATATTACCCAGCACAACGGATTTGGTTAAGACTGGGAAGACACACACACACGCACGCATGCACACACTCCGAGCTTTATCTAATCTAGGCCACCTGTCTGTGCTTCTACCTCCCATGGTGGCAGGGGGACGTGAAGTGTATGACTCTGTAACAATGCTCGGGCTCATACAGTCATCTGCTCATCACACTGTCACTAAATGAGCACTGAGACCCTTATTCTGCTCGCAAGACACCTCCGAATGGACACAGAGATGAGCATTTCTCACTTTATGAATAGAGGCAGGTTGTATTCTCTCTCTCTCTCTCTGCAGTGGAGAAATCTGTTTGGACATTAACTAAGCAGAGTGAGACTCTGACACTGGTCGCATCTCTCTAAATGTGAATATGCACGCGCGATTGATAAAGCACGATTTTTCTTCCAATCTGAATGCAGTGCGCCTAAATATAGTGTGACAACAGAACAGAGCGGGTTTACTGTACGACATGAGATTTTTTGGTTACACTTTATTTTAAGGTGGTGTATTGTACTCAAATAAGTACTGAGAAATATGAATTAACTACATGCACTCACTATAGAGTTACAGTTTGGGTTTGGTTTAGCAACCCGGTCTCATCCCAAGACGTCATATAACTGACGTTTTGGGACGTCTTTTGACCATACGTCAATATTCGCCTTTTTAGGGCCCCCTTAAACGTCGGTAGATGAGGTTATGGGATCCTAACTCTACCCCAGACCTAAACCTACACTGAAAAAAATGATTCTGAGTGCATGTAAATGTTACGTAGTTAAAATGTGTAATATTAACAATAAAATGTTACGTTTATATCTTTACATAATATATCTGGTTTTGAATGTATCTTCTTTTGTTCAAAACACAAGACAATGTGCATATTTTTACCTTACAAAATTAATCTAAGTAATCTCAGCCAATCTTTTTAGGCACACGCACTCAACAAACAATACCTTGTTTAATTTACTCAGTGCAAAAAATTACTCCCCTTCCTGTTTTTTTGGTCTGGAAACCCATTTCAAACGAAGAGGAAGCCTACACGTGGAGAGACTGAACTCAAGGTAAGAATAAAGTTAGAAAAGTAGGCTAACAATTAAGGTTACTTGGGTTTGTACATTCTTTACAGTGTTCCAATTGTTGTACAAAAATTAGGCTTTAAATGTAATTTGAAGATTGCTTTGTCGTACGTGGATTTTAATTAAAACTAGGTTTAAGATTTTTTTAAACCTAACCCGTCACCTAACTGACGTTAAAGGTAAAGCGTCAGTTGTATGACGGCCCGGGATCGCCATCTACCGACGTTTAAGGGGGCCCTAAAAAGGCGGATATTGACGTATGGTCAAAATACGTCCCAAAACGTCAGTTATATGACTTTTTGGGATGAGACTGTGTTAGGTTTAGGGTTAGTTACTTGTAATCATGCATAATTTACTGTTATATATAGTAAGTATCTGTGGTAATGTGTAATGTTTGATGCTGCAGAAGACGAGAGGGCAATGGTTAAAGGGATACTTCACCTCTGGAAAGATGAATGTGTATTTAAAATGGGTCATTTATGTAGAAGAAATTGAATTTGGAGTTTTCTAGACTGAGAAAAGCCAGAAAATGTATTTTTGGCTTATGTGGATGAAAGACAACAACTCCCAGAATGCACTTGCTTCGCTGCCCTAGGAGGCCACGCCTACCGGTAAGAGAGTGCAGTCGTTAAACAACAAGTCTAGCCTAGTGAGTCTCGTGATGAGTCTGAAATGCCGGAAAATGTGTTTCGAGATCGCCCAAAATGTCCGGGATTCGGCTTTTGCGTTCTACAGTCGCCATTCATCATGTTTACTGTGGCGAGCGGGACGAGTGAGGGTCGCGAGGCCGGTGGCGTGATTGCCGATGAGCGACACCTGTGAGACGCACCGGTCTCGTATCTCTCACGGAGGAGCGGGAATTTTCTTAGCAATGTTAAAACGCACATCAACCGATCACTTGTTTAGCGTTCATGTAAACACTACACTCAGATTCACCGATCAGAATGAATGTCAGAATAGGAAAGAAAGGTGATTTAAACAATTTTGAGCGTGGCATGGTTGTTGGTGTCTGAGTATTTCACAATCTGCTCAGTTACTGGGATTTTCACACACAACCATTTCTAGGGTTTACAAAGAACGGTGTGAAAAGGGAAAAACATCCAGTATGCTTCAGTCCTGTGGGCCAAAATGCCTTGTTGATGCGAGAGGTCAGAGGAGAATGGGCCGACTGATTCAAGCTGATAGAAGAGCAACTTTGACTGAAATAACCACTCGTTACAACCGAGGTATGCAGCAAAGCATTTGTGAAGAAGACACAACACACACAACCTTGACGCGGATGGGCTACAACAGCAGAAGACCCCACCGGGTACCACTCATCTCCACTACAAATAGGAAAAAGAGGCGAAAATTTGCAAGAGATCACCAAAATTGGACAGTTGAAGACTGGAGAAATGTTGCCTGGTCTGATGAGTCTCGATTTCTGTTGAGACGTTCAGATGGTAGAGTCAGTATTTGGTGTAAACAGAATGAGAACATGGATCCATCATGCCTTGTTCCCACTGTGCAGGCTGGTGGTGGTGGTGTAATGGTGTGGGGGATGTTTTCTTGGCACTCTTTAGGCTCCTTAGTGCCAAATGGCAATCGTTTAAATGCACGGCCTACCTGAGCATTGTTTCTGACCATGTCCATCCCATGTCCCCATCCTCTGATAGCTACTTCCAGCAGGGCTTCAAATTGGTTTCTTGAACATGACAATGAGTTGACTGTACTAAAATGGCCGCCACAGTCACCAGATCTCAACCCAATAGAGCATCTTTGGGATGTGGTGGAACGGGAGCTTCGTGCCCTGGATGTGCATCCCACAAATCTCCATCAACTGCAAGATGCTATCCTATCAATATGGGCCAACATTTCTAAAGAATGCTTTCAGATCCTTGTTGAATCAACGCCACGTAGAATTAAGGCAGTTCTGAAGGTGAAAGGGGGTCAAACACATATTAGTGTGATTCCTAATAATCCTTTAGGTGAGTGCATACAATGCAACAGTATTTTGAGTTAATTATTGCATTTGTGACATCTCTTTATGCAAGTGCTTCTTTTAACTGGTACACTTAACTTAGAGTTTAACCGTATATCACATAAATACACGGTGTATCTTATGAATATTACAGCAGTGTAAATCATTGACTTAATCAAATGAGGAAACACTTCAAATGGTCTGTAATTTAGATTTAGCATTACATAAATTAAATTTTTAAATATAATCAAATAGAAAACATATTTTATTCTTTTTTTTCACTGTATTTTTGAATAAAAACAGGTTTGGTGAGCAGAAGAGACTCCTTTCAAAAGAATCTTTCCTCCCCGAACATGTGAACGTGATGTGTGTCGTGGAGTTCATGTGTGTGTTTGCTGCGCCAGAGGTGAAGTGACTGTGTATCTGTCAGCCTGAAGGTGCATCTGACATCATCAGGTCATAACCCCTGACCTCTGACCTCTCTCTGGTCACACACACAAACACACGCCACCATGTCTGACTCTGAACCCACTGGCTTCATCAACAACTGTATGACTGTTCATACAGTTGAGAACTGTTCAGACACTTTATTATACTATATATATATATATATATATATATATATATATATATATACTATATATACTATAGTAATAACAGTAAATTTTGCATAATTGCACGCTTAACTTAACCCTAATCCTAACCATAAACCTATAGTTAGTACATGTTGTTAATTAAATTTGCTCAGTGCATAAGGACACCTTAAAATAAAAAGTGTAATCAGTGCAACCAACCGACGGTTACACTTTTAATACATACAAATATTAATCAGGTCATAATTGTGTATTAACACCCAAAGATGTTATTATATATTTTGAGTCAAAAACGACATCTGTAAATGTTATGATTAATCTTATGATTTTATTAGGCAAATTTCACATTCATAAAAGTAAATTTAATAATTCTAAGCCTTCTTTAAAGGTTTTTTTTGGCTGATTTTATGTTGTATATTGAATCTCTTAAATGTATAGATAATAAGAAATGCTCTGACACAATTGTATTTGCTAAAGAATTGAAAATAATTGAACAGTGAAGAATTATATGTTTCTCTTCTTTCCTCATTACTGTCTTGGATTGTAATTTCTCGTAGCTATTATATTTATAAATAGTTAAATTTAGCCCTTATATTTAATTTGTTTTTGGTTTTTTTTTTATTTAGTCTCTTATTCATTTATGTTAAACTATTTTTTGGAAAATTTTGGATTGTTGTCTTTTTGGATGTCATGTTATTGTTTGTATGTTTGTATAATGTCTAATAATTTTTTTTTTTTAAATACATACAAATATTTCTTAAATATATACATGTGTGTTTATAGTGTGTCATCTGTGTGTTTATTTTATTTTTGATGCGATTAATCGCGATTAATTGTTTCTCAGCCCTAACATGGTATACAAATCACTTATTGAGAGTGTCCTAAACGTTTACATGCTGTTATGGAAAATTAAATAGAGTATATGAATGTAGCATGTGAACCCGATCTCACGGGAATTCGTACAAATTTTACGAGGTGGCTAATTCGTAACAATTTGTACGACCTCACTCGTACGAATTAGTATGATTTAGCTAAATCGTACATATTTTACGAATTAGCCAATTCGTATGAATTCGTACGAATGACCTACCCCTGACCCCGCCCCTAAACATAACCGTCACGTGGGTTTAGACAAATCGTACAAGTTTGTACGAGTGAGGTCGTACGAATTAGTACGAATTAGCCACTTTTGAATCACTCGTACGAATTCGTACGAATTGGTCGTGAGATAGGGTAGGAAGACCACAAGGACGGAGACATGAGATTTCAACGACTTTGAAAAACTGCGATCAAGAAGGTGCTTTGAGGTCTAAAACACGTTTAAGAGTTCAAGTCAATGGTTTATTGAATAACAGTTGAAGTTATGGATTGCATATGTGGATGTGTGTTTATATGTATAAGGTGTGTGTAAGTTATTTCTGTATTTCTGAAACATGTGGGCGTCTACACAGAGATATCTAGCTCCACTTGCACCTTTCACTGTTGAGTTGATCCTCTTTAGATATGCTGATGTGTAGTTCTGCAGATGTGTTAATGAGGTGAGAGCTGTTTTTGTTCAGTGACTGGTGAATCTCTGGTGTCGAGTGTAACATCAGAAGAGCAGAACTGGAATGTTTGTGGTTATGGGTTGTGTGAGTCAAACCAAGTCAAGTCAAGTCAAGTCACATTTATTTATATAGCGCTTTTCACAATACAGATTGTATCAAAGCAGCTTCACAGTGATAACATGAAAGTAGTACAACACAGATCAATAATATTGTTAAATATTAAATATTAAATATCCCCAACTAAGCAAGGCAACAGAGGAACCAAAACTCCATCAGATTGGATGGAGAAAAAAACTTTGGGAGAACCCAGGCTCAAAAAACACTATATAATGCGGATGGAGTGGCTTCAGTCAGACTAGTGCTGGATCAAGGTCACACACACACTCTCTCTTTCTGTCTCACACACACACACAGCATTGAGACGTGTGTATGATTCACTGCAGTTATGTGTGTGTTGACAGATGTTCAGTTATGACAGGTTAATTGTAACTCAAGCCCAACCCTTTTAAGATATTTTAGAAAGGAGAAAAAAACAACATTATTTTTTTTGAGTAGTTAATTAGTGTCTTGTCGATAATTGATTGTAGAGTTTCTAAATGTTTATAAAATGGTAGTCATAACTTATTTTAATCTTTAAATTTGTATTTGTTTTTTATTATTATCATTAGAAAAGATGATATGCTGTTTGCAACATTTGCAGCAGATTTACACTATGTGAGCGTCACTAAAAATGTTTTACAGTTTTTTTTTTTTTCAATTGCGTACACACTAAAATTAAATTAGCAAAACCTTACACTTAAGGAGCAAAACACCAGCCTAGATTTGCTGAAGTGTAAGCAGTGTCAGCTTCACACTTTTGGCAAAACTTTACACACAGTGATTTGCAGAACACACTTGTATGCTAAGCTCACCTTGTATATTTTATATACAGTACTGTGTGTGTCTGTTTTCCTCAGCATAGAATGCCACTGAGTAAATTCATGTATTTGAGGCAATGACTGAGGGAAACTGAAAATATAGGGAACTTATTAGTAATTAATAAATAGCTAGGTATCAAATAATTCTGCAGCAATTACTTAGAAGCTGGAACAGCATTCTAAAGTGAAAATATAGGGAACCCATTAGTAATTAATAAAGAAATATCAAATAATTATCCAGGAATTAGGCTACTTATAATCTGAAACAGTCTTCTAAAGTGAAAATATATGGAACTTATTAGTAATTAATAAATAATTATTAGATTGTCCTACGGTAAGTAATCCGTTCAATTAGGAAGCAACTATATCCACTGTTCATGTTGTTTTGTTCAAGTTTGATCTGAAATAGTAAGTGTCGTCTAGTTTTGTGCAGAATAAGCATTAGTTGAAAGCAATTGTGCTGTTACAGTTTTTTTTGTTTGTTTTTTTTTGGAAACTGTGATACAATTTATTTTTCAGGATTCTTTCATGAATAGAAAGTTCAAAAGAACAGCAATTATTTGAAATCTTAACATTATAAATGTCTTTACTGTCACTTTTGATCAATTTAACACAATTTTTTTTAATTAAAAAAAAAAAAACTTACCGACCCTAAATGCTCCTCTGTGATGTAAAAGTATATATGAAGAGTTCAGATGCAAAAGCCTCTAAGTGCCATTTGAAATTTTCTTCTAGAATGATCATTTTTATCAAGCTTGTATATTTAAGTTCAGTAATTTCACTTAAATTACAATTAATAGGTACACTGTAAACATTGGAGTAGGATTTACTTGAAAAAACCTTGCTAAACTATCTCACTCAGAAAATGCTAGTAAATTTACAAAGATTTGCCAAGTAAAAACCTAAACATATTTATCAGTAGCTTTAATTAGAAATCTTTAAGTTAAATTTACTTGGAATATGGAATTAAGTAAACTTTACAAAAAAATAAGTAATTTTAACTCTTTAAAGCTTGATTAATATCGATTTCCTTTGCCTTAGTATTACATTTCACTATAACAATAATCTTGAATTATTAGTCATATATAGTATGTGCTTTACTTAGATCATCTAAGTAATTTATATATACATCATGTCAGACTTTAAGCCTCATGTGAATGCAAACACCTCAATACTTGGTAGACAATACACAATGGTGGTAACATTTGATGGGTCGTTTTTTGTGTTTGAATGTTTCGTTTTGAGCAAAAAATTTACTCGAAATGTCACAAAATGGCAATTTACTAATACTGACAACAAAAATCAATGATAAAACCGTGTAAATACAGCTGGAAACCAGTGAAAAATGAGCCTCATTGATTATTCAAGGTCCAGTGCATGATGGGAACCCCAGTATCAGAAAACTTGAGTAATTTTTACTTAATTTTATTGAGTTGATATTCACACTTTCATACTCGCTTGAATTAAGTACTGATATGGAATTTACTTAGTTTTTTAAATTCTTGCCCGAACTAACTTTTTCAAGTAAATTACATTGGGTTTTTTCACTAGTATTTACTTCACCAAAAAATCATTTTTTACAGTGTATAATCTTCATTGCAATTTAAGTGAAATTACTGAACTTAAATATACAAGCTTGATAAAAATGATCATTCTAGAAGAAAATTTCAAATGGCACTTAGAGGCTTTTGCATCTGAACTCTTCATATGGAAGCTTTGCAATTGGATGTAAGATTACTCTATAGATCTCTAAATTAAATATTCTTTATTATGAAATGTGTGTTCTGTTTAGGTTTAATCTGCGAGTGAGAGTTGTCCAGTTCAGTGCAGATGAGCATGAGGCGGTCAGTGAATGGACTGTGGGCAGTGTGTGTGTGTGTGTGTGCAACAACTGAGGCCCAGATTACATTCAAGAGACACATATTTTCAGATCTCTTGTTGCATGAGCCTATTTTATGGTCCCTGCAGCCATAAAACAGAGCAACAAAAGCGGGCAGAATTACATTCATCCTGATAGAGGACAGCAGACTCACACACACACACACGGCCCAGTTACACACATCCCATCCTGTGTGTGTTTGCTTGTATGAATCTCTGAGTCCCTGGGGAGGACAGTTAGTCCAGAACTACTACACTGGCACATTTTCTCCAGCATGCATTATCCACACAGACAAACAAGAGCAGCTGAGTGTGTGTGTGTGTGTGTGTGTGTGTGTGTGGATGGAGGGCGTGCTTTGCGGGCGGAGAGAGGGGCGAGAGGTGAGCTCTGGTGGTAATAAAAGCATATGCTGGCTGTTAACTGAATGAGAAATAAAGACATCACAATGATCCATCTTCATTACTTCTCTTCCCCTCTCCTTCATCCGCACCAGAATCTGTTTCAGCGGGTCACGTGTTGTTCAACTATCTCCCTCTGCAGCTGCCTGGCTCTCTGGTTAATGGAGGTGTCCTGATGTTATGGTTGGACTTGGCATCTGCGTGAGGAGAGAGAGAGAGAGAGAGAGGTCCATGTCGAATGACTGCAGTTCAAGGGCGTTATGGAGATGGTGCCGCTTTCCCTGAAATGAACCATCACCACCTGACACATCCTAACAGAGACGTTTAGACCAGAGCTGAGAGAAACCACTGTTCACACACACACACACGCTCTGTCAAGGCCAATACCGCTTGTCCTGTACAGTCAGCTGCCCAGTAGAGTGCTCTTGTGTGTTCACATGCTCACAAACACACACATAAACACATTTCAAGGGAAGGTTACTAGGAAAATGAAAATCATTCTGTTTTTGTTTAAACCATTACATTAGGAAATAAATAAATACCACCAACATGTATGCTTACAATTGCACACACTCACACACATATATATATATATATATATACACACTCACCTAAAGGATTATTAGGATCACCTGTTCAATTTCTCATTAATGCAATTATCTAATCAACCAATCACATGGCAGTTGCTTCAATGCATTTAGGGGTGTGGTCCTGGTCAAGACAATCTCCTGAACTCCAAACTGAATGTCAGAATGGGAAAGAAAGGGGATTTAAGCAATTTTGAGCGTGACATGGTTGTTGGTGTCTGAGTATTTCACAATCTGCTCAGTTACTGGGATTTTCACGCACAACCATTTCTAGGGTTTACAAAGAATGGTGTGAAAAGGGAAAAACATCCAGTATGCGGCAGTCCTGTGGGCCAAAATGCCTTGTTGATGCGAGAGGTCAGAGGAGAATGGGCCGACTGATTCAAGCTGATAGAAGAGCAACTTTGACTGAAATAACCACTCGTTACAACCGAGGTATGCAGCAAAGCATTTGTGAAGAAGACACAACACACACAACCTTGAGGCGGATGGGCTACAACAGCAGAAGACCCCACCGGGTACCACTCATCTCCACTACAAATAGGAAAAAGAGGCTACAATTTGCAAGAGATCACCAAAATTGGACAGTTGAAGACTGGAGAAATGTTGCCTGGTCTGATGAGTCTGGATTTCTGTTGAACATTCAGATGGTAGAGTCAGTATTTGGTGTAAACAGAATGAGAACATGGATCCATCATGCCTTGTTACCACTGTGCAGGCTGGTGGTGGTGGTGTAATGGTGTGGGGGATGTTTTCTTGGCACACTTTAGGCCCCTTAGTGCCAATTGGGCATCGTTTAAATGCCACGGCCTACCTGAGCATTGTTTCTGACCATGTCCATCCCATGTCCCCATTCTCTGATGGCTACTTCCAGCAGGGCTTCAAATTGGTTTCTTGAACATGACAATGAGTTGACTGTACTAAAATGGCCCCAACAGTCACCAGATCTCAACCCAATAGAGCATCTTTGGGATGTGGTGGAACGGGAGCTTCGTGCCCTGGATGTGCATCCCACAAATCTCCATCAACTGCAAGATGCTATCCTATCAATATGGGCCAACATTTCTAAAGAATGCTTTCAGCTCCTTGTTGAATCAACGCCACGTAGAATTAAGGCAGTTCTGAAGGTGTAAGGGGGTCAAACACAGGGGTATATATGTGAGTATATATATATATTTATAAAACGGTTACTTCGAATCCTTGATTCTGATTGGTCAAGAGCTGTGCTTTATTCTCAATAAAACACGGCTATGACCGCTTCACCCAACGGTTATATTGATCTCTGCGCAACACTGCGGTTCTATGTTGTTTTTATTCGAGCTTTCATGCATTTTACACATTGGAACGTTATTGCTGTTCACGCTCAGGGACTATTTTTTCTAGCGGAAGGAAGGCTTTTAGTGATTTTACGTCAAGAAAGTGGCACTAATAGATTATTTTTTACTTTAATATTGTGTGGCAACCGTTTTATAAAAGCAATAAGGTACTCGAGGCAAGTGCTGTATCGTGAATAAGTAACGGCTGAAGGGGTTACTCCGCTTCGCGTCAAGCCTAAAAACGCCCTTCAGCCGTTACTTATTCACGATACAGCACAGCAGTTTTTTGTTTACATTAAATAATGCTACTAAGAATGAGAGAAGATATGGATATGCTTAATGATGTCACCCTGAGAAAAGAAGTCTTAACGATCCTATGTAAATGAGATGAATTCCTAATGTAAAATATATATTTTTAATGATCAACTTTTCAATTTGATTCAAACATGCTTCTATCTGTCTGTCTTTCTTTGGCTAATACCCAGTTTTACCATAGTAACAACAGCAAATATACCATTATGGGTTTGCATGGTACATTTTCATAAGTGATTTGAACTTTTTAATGTACCCTAGGGCAAGAAAGCAAAAACACCCTCAGCTTGGAGAAAATATTGATGTGGTTTTCAGGGCAATTAGAGAATGTGTGTGTGTGTGTGTTTGCAAAGCGTCCATGTATAAACTCTCGTAGTTGAGTGCAAAGATGCAGCAGGGCTTTATCTGTCTGATCGCGAGTCTAAACGCCACACTGACACCATAATTATATGATTTATATCATTGTGCGATTCTCAGACAGGCACGGCACCTCTCTTCTGCTGATTCATGAGGAACGCACTCAAGTGGCTTTTGAGGGCACATCAAAGGAATTACCTTGATTCATACGCTTCGTGTTTGTTTAAATAAATGCATGGTGATCAATCTCAAGGCCTTCCCCAAAGTTTGTTTGGCTCCAGACAGACTGAGGGACGGAGTCAGGTCTCATCTCACTTCACAACAGAACTCGGTCCACTGGGTCTTCGGCTAAGAAAAGACCCAGAAACAGCTCGCTTCAGCTGAGTGTATGTGCAACTACTTTGTTTTCCGTTCTAAGAGCATATGACCTCAAAGAGATCGCCAAACTCTGCCAGTTCCTCCAGGGGCCGGCAAAATAGGTGTGCGAACTAAAAATAAATGTGTTACCGTGCAGCGGCAGTCGGTTTAGTCACTGAGGAGGTTTTTTTTATCCTCCAGCTGCACTCAGGCGGGTTTTGCCTCATGGTTTGGAGGCATACATTAATTATCACGCTCACAGGAACTGCCCTGCCTCACTGCTGACTTACTGCCCTTCACTGCCTCCACTCTGAGGGGGTTTTAAAGCTGTCATTTAATACAGTTCGGGCGGTTAGGCCTGGAGACGGGGCTGATGCTGCGTATGCAAATTGAAAGATACCTTCTGAGTGTCGAAATGAAAAGGAGGCGATTCATTAATCACTGAGGTGTGTGAAATCACAGTGTGTGAAAGTGATTTTTAGTACGAAGGAATTCTGGGATCGCGCTGGTCCCATGGTGGTGTGTGACTGCATGTGTGTGCGTGTGTGTGTTTGCTGGGGGCTGCTCGCTTCGATGACAGTATCTCTTAGTATCTGGACACAGCGCCACCATTGCCACCGATAATATTTGTTTATCTCAGGCGTTCTTGAGATGCTGCTTGGCTCTCCAGCGAGTGTTGTCGCAGCAGTCGTACACACTCACGGTTGTCCTCCATCTAACCCGTCTCACTCGCTTACAGGAACTGACCCGCTCTTATACACCGCTCATGTTCACTGTGTGCGTCACTGAATTACAACAGCTGAATTGAACTCAGTTCAGTTCTTATATAATGGTATGAATGCAGGCAGATCAGTAATATTGTTGATTATTAAGTGTCCCCAACTAAGCAAGGTGACAGAATGGAGAAAAAAAATCTGATCTGGATATCTGGATCCAGCTAACTACATCATGTGTTGTGGTCGTGTCTATGCAGGTCCACCATCTGATCTGGATATGGCCCGGATCCGGCTGACTTCATCATGTGTTGTGGTCGTGTCTAGATGCAGGTCCACTATCTGATCTGGATATGGCCCGGATCCGGCTGACTTCATCATGTGTTGTGGTCGTGTCTAGATGCAGGTCCACCATCTGATCTGGATATGGCCCGGATCCGGCTGACTTCATCATGTGTTGTGGTCGTGTCTAGGCACAGGTCCACCATGTGTTCTGGATATGGTCCGGATCCGGCTGAATACAATATGTATTGTGGTCGTGTCTAGATGCAGGTCCACCATCTGATCTGGATACGGCCCGGATCCAGCTGACTTCATCATGTGTTGTGGTCGTGTCTAGGCACAGGTCCACCATGTGTTCTGGATACTGCCCGGATCCGGCTGACTACATCATGAGTTTGGCCATGTCTAGGCGCAGGTCCACCATCTGATCTGGATATGGTCCAGATCCGGCTGACTACTTCATGCGTTGTGGTCGTGTCTAGGTGCAGGTCCACTATCTGTTCTGGATACGGCCCGGATCCGGCTGACTTCATCATGCATTTGGCCGTGTCTAGGCGCACGTCCACCATCTGATCTGGATATGGTCCGGATTTGGCTGAATACATCATGTGTTTGGTCGTGTCAAGGCGCAGGTCCTCCATCTGATCTGGATACTGATGGCTGTAATTAGGTACTAACTGACATGGAAAATTGTAGTAAAAATTGCAGTGCTTAATAGAATAATACATTAATAAATAAATTAATAAACTTTTGACATCTGAACATGAATAATTACATAAAGAAATAAAACAAAATAGAAACACAAAATAGATGTAATGAAGTTCCAGAGAAATATCTTCACAATCCGCTATGTTGTTGTTATATCTATCAATATGTGTATTACAATTATAACAATTACAATTCTAGAGAAAGAAAAAAAAGGACATAATTGGTAGGAAAGCAGATACAATTTTAAAAGCTTGAAACCAAATTTACAATGTGAAAGTAAACATTTGTAGAAACTTGTAGAAAGTACCTGTGGATAGTGTGTCTTTTGGAAAGTTGAACTCCAAGAAGTTTTTTTTTAACAAAAATGGTTTCAGCATAAAGGGACAATATGATTCTAAATAGAACTATTACTATGTGTAAAGAACCTTTAAAGAGCCCTCATTTTTTAGAGCAGAAATGGAACATGTTCGCTGCGTACATTAACTCTTTACTCAAGGCCAACTGGACTTTGCAAATATTCATAACAAGCAATTATTTGCAAACGTCCAGCAGTGTTTCACCCTTCCCCGTGCTGCGAAATCATCCAATCAGAAGGTACTCAGTGTATCATTTCACACTCTACTGCACAGCTCAAATGAGCACGGGCAGAAGAGGAGAGTGACTTCAGCCAGCCAAACGAAACTAAAACAAATCCTGCGTATCAGACATGCTCCAGTGCATGTCTGATTCATCTGGAGGGGTAAACTGTTTTTCTTTTAGGTGTTGCAGAATGCCTCCAAGTGCTCGCTGTTATTGTGTGTTGCTCATGTGCCACCGAGATCGTTTCCAACTGGAAAATTATATCAAACCAAACAACAAGACCTGAAACCATATGAAATGAAATTAATCGAGTTACTGATTTGGAAACTCAAGCCATATGTGGAAAATGAACTACAGAAGGATTTGCAGGTAGCACTTGAGAGTGTGTGAAGCAGAGACGTTTATCTTATTCTAATTACAGATTCAAATGAAATATTTAGAACTTTGTTCCTTTTAGTTCGAATGAAGTTTCTTCTCATTGGTTTTTTTTTTTTTTTTTTTTTTGTATGATATAACTGTAACAGTAGGGAATCAGTACATGTTAATGCATGCCTTTAGTATCGAGAAATTCATGTCATTAGTATAAGGAATAGGGTCTTTTCTGATAGAGAATAGAGTATTTCTGAAGGAAATACTCCTTTTGTCACAAATTTTGCATTTTGCCGAGATTTCGTTAATTTAAAAAAAAAAGTGAAGCCACCCTTTGGACCGCCAAACGTAAGGTACTCATGTTCGACTCGCGTGGTTATGCCAACACTTCCGGTAGACGCTTCTTTGTTGGTGTTGTTCAGCGGTTTCTTCTTCCGCTCGGCGGACTGTGAATATCGAAACTAGGAATCGAAATTTTAACTTTTGAACGATTCCGGGAAAAACGAAAAGTTAGTCCCGGTTCCAATCGATACTCGATTCTCGATACCCAACCCTAATAAGGAATGACATAGGCCTAGTAATCTTTGTCTGACAAGACCACTGGTTCGAGTAACATCACTTGAGACGTCACGTCCCTCAATGCTCCTTTAGCACGTATTTGTTTTGCTAGACTAACTATAACGTGGGGATACTAGTCTTTCTTTCCTTTCAAAGGGGAAATTTTCCTTGAGCTTTTGACATCTAAGAGGTCATCATATTATAAGAATATCCAGCAAGTTTCAGAACTGAAAACGTCCTTGTTTGTCCAATAAAAGCTTTTATTGACACCAGCCCCAGCAAACGTGGGGAACTATGACGACAAAGAGGATAAAACACCACCCCCGCAGAAGAAGATCAACGCCTACTTCAACACGGACAGTTTAGCCCCGCCCACCGATTGGCGCATTGCACGCATAGCTTAATAACATAGATCCCTACCTCGTGATGACAAACCAGATCGATCTACCGAGCAATACAGAATATTGTGCAGCGCCTGGTTGTGGAAGAAGACAGTCGCTGCATAAGCTTCCTCTGGATTCCAATAGGACTTCATGGATAAACTTTATTTTTAATGACGTTCCAGCTGATGAGGGTAAAACATTGTCCGTCTGTTCGCTTCATTTCACTGAGGATTGTTTTGTAATCAAGACTGGATTTGCAGACGATTAAGAGTAAAGAACGGTGCTGTGCCGTCTATATTGGATCCGACAGGAATTGTGCAACACACGGACTCTGGGTCGAACATGTATGGGCGAAACATTCCGGTCGCCATTTTACAACATTGGACGTTTTCAAAACACTTTCCCCCAAGTGCATCGACGGGTGAGTCGAAACTCATTATAATATGCAAAACTGTTATCCACTTACAGCATTGGGCGTTAACTTCCAAGTCTTCAGTGTAAGACGCCCTTAAAAACTGAGCGTTTTTCAGCTAGGCTTAAAGAAAATAGCCTATTACTTATTCATTTTGATGTTTTTTAATGCAAAAACCAAGCGAACGTCATAAGTTGACCTCAGACAACAATATAATAAAATTTACATATTTGTTATGTTGATCAAAAATGTTTAAACTGAAATGCATTTACTCTGTAAAATTTTGCCACATTGCGCCAAAGATTAGTGCAAATAAAGTACAAAATGTAAACTGATGTCCATATTTCTTATTCCTGTTGAATCCCATGCAGTCTCAGCACTTTACTACATTACACAGTTTAGGGATAAAGTGGGCAAAGTTTAACTAGGGAAGTGATGCCGATGGAGGGAGTGTGATGTTCTACTAGAAAACACCCGGTCAATTTATACTTCTACGTAGGGTGTGCGCAGTAGGTACGGCGTAGCATACGCACAGACGCGTCCCATATCGTGTACCCTTCGCCGTAGCCTGACGCGCACCTCCTCAAAAATGTAACTACACGTCGCGACGACGCGGACCGCAAGATCTGTGATTGGTCGGCTTGGTAGCATCGCATTTCCTCCTACGCATTTCCACACGTACCATCTCCTCCGACGTCTTCTCTCATTTCTGCCTTTCAGTTTTAGTAATTTCACTAAAATTAACTGTTTTTCCACCTCAATAAGCTCCAACTCCAACATGATCCGCTCTCTTTCAGCCGCTATTGCTTGTAGTAACCTAGCCGCGAGGAATCTAAACACAGTGGAACATTAAAACCCTCGGCCGCCAACTAGCGTTTCGGAGCAGTACTGCAGAGCAACCTGAACCCAGAAGTATAAATGCTCACAACGGCGTCGCCTACGTACGTAGCCAACGCCGTACACTACGGTGTACCCTCGACGCAGAAGTATAAATTGGCCTTAAGTGTCTTGCTCAGGAACACATTGGTGTCTCACAGTGAATTCGAACCCGGGTCTCTCACACCAAAGGCATGTGTCTTATCCAATGCGCCATCACCACTCCACAATAAATCGCATTACTATAATGTGCGCATACTGCACACATTCTTCAGGAATGGTTTGAGGAACTGGATGAAGAGTTGTCCTGGCATCCAAACTCCCCAGATCTCAATCCAGTTGAGTATCTTTGGGAAGTGTTGGACCAACAAGTTCGATCCATGGCGGCTCCACCTCACAACCTACAGGACTTGAAGTGCTGCCAACGTCTTGGTGCCAGAAACCACAGGAGAGTCTCTTATAGAGTGGCAGCACGCAGTGGACCAAAAGCATACTATGCAGGTGTTCGTAATATTTTGGCTCATCTGTGTATATACAACGCATTCTCACCCCAAGGCGTCACATTTGACCATGCTTCAATATTTGACGTTTTAGGCGCCCTTTAGCGTCACTTGCATGACGCGATCCTACGGCGTCATCTAACTGACGCTAAAGGGCGCCTAAAGCGTCAGATATTGAAGCATGGTCAAATGCTTCCCAAGGCGTCAGTTAGGTGACGCCTTGGGGGTGAGAATGGGCTCGTATATATCAACGCATTCTCACCCCAAGGCGTCACCTTTGACCATGCTTCAATATTTGACGTTTTAGGCGCCCTTTAGCGTCACTTACATGATGCGATCCTACGGCGTCATCTAACTGACGCTAAAGGACAGCGTCAGTTAGAGGACGCGGTTAGGTTTAGGTATGGGGTGGGGGTAGGGTACACGCGATCCTAGGGCGTCATCTAAACGACGCTAAAGGGCGCCTAAAGCGTCAGATATTGAAGCATGTCCAAATGCTTCCCAAGGCGTCAGTTAGGTGACGCCTTGGGGGCAGTGGTGGAATGTAACGAAGTACAAATACTTCGTTACTTTACTTAAGTACATTTTTCACGTATCTTTACTTTACTTAAGTACAATAAATAGTGCCTACTTTTTACTTTTACTTCGTTACATTTTGCAGCAATTATTATACTTTCTACTCCACTACATTTCTACAACTTCTGTTACATTTTCTTTACATTTTCTGATCAGTTTTTTCCCCTGCCAAAACGTAATCTGACCGTCCGTTCGTTGCACGTTTGTCTCACCAGTGACGTTTGTTTGGTTGCCATAGATACAGTATATCAACCCGGTCACACTAAATGCGTCTCACACGCAGTGTGTTTATCGTGCAACTCATACGCGAAAATTTGTTTTTACATGCATAGGAAACACACCGTGTGTAATATATGTTTGGTTTGGTTAAGATTATGGCAAGCCAAGAGGTTCAGAATTACACCATAAATTAATCTCGTTTACTGCCAAACATAGTTATTAACATATAGTAAGGATAAGCATGATGTGTATATTGCCTAATTGCAAGCTTGTTTCAGAAATGGTGACATTTTTTCCATCATTATTGAACATCATTATAGGAGTAGGCTATTAGGTTGAATGAGTTAGAATTAAATGTTTTATTAATCATTAGAAAATAGACATTAAGATTATAAATTGTTGTGCAAGTACTTTTACTTTTAATACTTAAAGTACATTTAAAATAAAGTACTTTTTTACTTTTTACTGAAGTATGGTTGTCATTGTGTTACTTCTACTTTTACTAAAGTAAATATTTATCTGGGTATTTGTACTTTTACTTAAAAACTGAGATTCAGTACTTCCTCCACCACTGCTTGGGGGTGAGAATGGGCTCGTATATATGTATGGGCAATGGTGTGTGCTGTGCCACAGAGCCTCTCTGCTGCTATGCTTGAGTATAGAAGAGTGACGGCAGGTTAATGATTATTGTAAGTAATGTGGTCTGATGTCAAGACATCACAAAACAACACACACCATCCCCTCCTCTTCATTCCCAGACCACACCTCCTGCGCTGAGGATGACGGAGAGAAAGTAGCAGAAACAGAGAGAGCGAAGGAGCAGTGGGAGTTGATGTGTGTGAAAACGGCTCTCTCAGCTCTTTCTGTGTGAAGATGCACGACCATCTGCGGGAATACGCGTGCACGTCTGGACGTCATTTGTCCAGTGTGGAGTGATATTATGTGAGTGTGTGTGTGTGTGAGAATGCCAGCAGTAGTTCTGTCAGATGATGTATGTGTTTCTTCAGTGCTGTGATTAGTGCTGTGGTGTGGGGGAGCTAGACTCACCTCATCAGTTCCACTCACTGTCACACACACACACACACCACAAACATCATCACACAGATAAATTTACCAATCTAAATGGGCACATGCCATCAATGCAGGCCAACGCTAACCCTGTGTAAATCTTCAAGTTTTTTAGATTTAAAAATATTTATTTTATATAACAACACAGAGTTGTCGCATTACTAACTAACTTTGGAGACAAATGCTCCTTATAGACAACACATTCTCATCCTAGGGCGTCATCTAACTGACGCTTTACCGTTTTACCGTCTGACGTTTAGGTCTGGGGTAGGGTTAGGATTAGATAGCGTCACCAAACTGACGTTAAAAAACGTTGGATGTTAACGTATGGTCAAAAGCGTCAGTTAGATGACGTCTTGGGATGAGAACGGGCTGTTATAGAACAGCCCAGTAAAACATTTTATGTTTTAAATGATTATTATTTCCTTACTGTCATTTTCCTCTAGAAACTGTCCCTGTTGACAACATGACATCATGACTTTTGCGTAAACATACACGCCACTTTCGAGTCAGGTGGCGTGTTATCTCTACGCATTTTGAGCTATCCGCGTGTATCCGCGTGTATGCGTGTATGTCTACGCCATTAGCGTCCGCGCCATTAACCCCAGTGACGGTTAAGTTTAGGGACGGGGTTGAGGTAAGCCATATCTTTTTTTTTACCTAGGATGGTAAGGGAACAGTCATAAATGCCATTAACCCCAGTGACGGTTAGATTTAGGGACGGGGTTGAGGTAAGTCATATATTTATATAACGTTAAGTCAACGGCGTTCATAAACACGCTGAAAGGCGATTATGCGTCTTGATAGCACGCCAAAAATGGAAATACGAATTGGCGTGGCATACACACGCTACTTCATGAGATCAGTCTGCTGTTGATTCTCTCTCTCCCTCTTTGTATGTGTGTAACAGGGAGAGTGTGTAAGGATCACTGAAGCGACTGGAGGTAAGTGTTGTCCCTGCATTTGTCTTAATTAATCTTTAATGAAACGGCCTTATCTTACCTCCCGCTCTCTCTCTCTCTCTCTCATAAATGAAAGATGGAGCTGAGCAGAGCTGGTCTGAGTGTATTATTAAGGTTGAGCTGCTCATGAATCCAGCAGGTCTCCTGGCCCTCACGTTCACTGCATGCTTTCCTTCTTCCCTCTAATATTAGACTATAGGTGCTTCCTCCACTCTCAGGTCTGGTTCAGGTTCCTTCTGATATATCCTTTTAAAGATGCAGTAGCTTATGTAATTTATGTGAGACTTTATTGGGTTGCACAGTAACGCTTCCTTTTACAGTACAGTACTTACGTATACTTAACTAAAGTACTGGCTAATGGTAAGTACATGGGTTAGGGGTAGGTTCAGGGTTAGTACCCAGTTATTACCCAGTAATTGTAATTACTAAGTACATAGTGTGGGTAACAGGACTGTAAAAGGAAGCATTGTCGGTTACGCTTTATTTTAAGGTGGTTGTACTTACTCAAATATGTACTGAGTAATATTAATTAACTACATGTACTTACTATATAGTTACAGTTAGGGTTTGGTTTAGGGTTATTTACTTGTAATTATGCATAATATATAGTTATTACTATAGTAAGCACATGTAGAAAATGGTGTACACGCCACCTTAAATTAAAAATGGTCCAAGTACTGAACCCTGTGGTACGCCGTGGGTAACTGGTGTGTAATTGAAGTAAAGTCGTTCTGTAAAATCTGGTAGGTTCTGTTCTGGAGGACATGGACCCTGTGAGATCTCATGCAACCACAAAAGATATTAACAATTCCATGCTGATCCATGTTTTCTCCGCAGTGCTTGTTTTATAATTCAAAAAGTTATTCTTCACTTTTACACATTCTCGCTCTCTCACTCTCTCTCTCTCTCTCCTGTTCAGCGAGGCCTTTCAGGGTCTGTGCCTAGTTCGTCAAAACTCTGTCACACAGCCATTCTTGCATCACATCCCAACAAAAGCACTCTAAGATAAATCAATCGCCTGTTTTTCTTCAGAGCAAAATCTATCACTCAGAATTCTGCAACATACATTTATCACACACATTGCTGACTGTTTCAGAGCAAGCAGAAAGGAGAATCTCTTTGCCTTGGGAATGAACTTCACTGACTTGAGAAGATTGAATTAATTGTTGTTTTACTAGAAATAGTCTGAATTAATTTGTGGGTGCATACAGAGAGATGGATAGAAGCTGAGATGCGTGGTCACTTTAGCGAAAATTTCAGTTGAAATTTCCTGGGTAAAAATTTTTTTGTTTTTTTTTAAGTTTTTGCTCTCACACGAAATTTCTGATCGCGTGGATATCTATTGAATAATGACTGGATTTCATCCATGGAAAATTCGTCAAACAACAGTAAATGTGACTGCACCCTAAAATGGCAGCAGATTGTGAAATGGGAGATCAGTTTATTACAGGATGCTTTGGGAATTAAATACGAGACAACAAGTAAAAGTCATATTACAAGAGACTTTCAGAACTTACGGTATCATTTTGGAAAATAGGCATATCTTCACCATTTATCGCCATCAGGACTATTTTGTCCTTCACAGACTGAGCAGTCACAAAGGGGCATGTGGTAAATAAATGACTCTTGACTTCTGCAGTGGAGAACAGCATGAGAGTAAAAAAATCACTTTAAATCACAGCAGTATAGGTGATGGAAATGTAAACTTGAGTTCTTTCATTACACGCAACTTCGGCTGCATTACAAATGATTCAGTGTTGGAAAAACACAACCTTATCAACTGCCGACATTAACAGACTGATCTCATAAAGTAGCGTGTGTATGACACGCCAATCCGTATTTCCATTTTTGGCGTGCTATCAAGACGCATAATCGCTTTTCAGCGTGTTTATGAACGCCGTTGACTTAACGCTATTACTGTATATATAAATATATGACTTACCTCAACCCCGTCCCTAAACCTACCCGTCACTGGGGTTAATGGCATTTATGAGTCTTCCCCTACCATCCTAGGAAAAAAATATCACTCCACAGATGTAGATCTAAATTTTGCTTCGTTTCGCTTGGACATTTGACGGCGTACACGCGGAATCACAGGGACATTAATGGCGTAGACCAACACGATCTCACGGGAATTCGTACGAATTTTACGAGGTGGCTAATTCTCACGACCTCACTCGTACGAATTAGTACGATTTTGCTAAATCGTACATGTTTTACGAATTAGCCAATTCGTATGAATTCGTACGAATGACCTACCCCTGACCCCGCCCCTAAACATAACCTTCACGTGTGTTTAGACAAATCGTACAAATTCGTACTAGTGAGTTCGTATGATTTAATGCGAATTAGCCACTTTTGAATCACTCATACGAATTTGTACGAAATTGGTCGTGAGATAGCGTAGCGTAGACATACACGCCAGCCCGTTCTCATCCTTTAGCGTCACATAGAACACTATATGACAAAACGGCGCTATACTACGCACATGGCACCCTTTATCGTTAATATAACACGTGAACCCAAGGCGTCATAAATACTTTTGCGTAATATGAGACTACCCTACCCTACCCCACACCAAAACCTACCCATCACAGCGCGTGTTATATTAACGATAACGGGTGCCATGTGCATAGTATAGCGCCGTTTTGTCATATAGCGTTCTATATGACGCTAAAGGATGAGAATGCGTTGTACACGCGGATACAAGCAGATAGCTCAAAATGCATAGAGATAACAAGCCACTTGACTCGAAAGTGGCATTTATGTTTACGCAATGATGTCATGTTGGAATGGCTAAAGGTAACACTAAGATCTCTAAAATGATCACAATTAGCTTTAACATAAATTAATTTATATGCCGGCCCAAGCTGGTTTAAATTAATTAGTTGGTTTAGCCAGTGGACCGGCACAACCATATTGGTAATAGAATAGTCTTTCTGAGGAAATTTGTTGGACGAGCGAGATTTGCTGGTTAAACACACCGGCATCCACAACATTTACTGGTCTTTTCCACAGAGGAGTGTGTGGTTTAATCCTTTTCAAGTTATTACCAGGAGTATAATCATTTGCAAGTCCATTTAGGATATATTCAAGATCAATATAAATAGCTTCATGACAGTTATGGGTAAAGCCGATGTGACAGTTGCCGCAAAGAAGTAAAGTAACTCAGTTTGTTTGTCCCTCTCTACAGAGAGAAAGATGAAAATTATAATAATAATAATTAAAAAAAAATCTGGTGCAGTGGTTCATGGAAGCTGGAGGGAAGGTTCATTTCACCCACACACACACACACACACACAATGTGCGGAAATTCTAATTAATGTGTTAATGACAGTTGGACCTGTGGTTAGCTAGGGAGTGTATAATAAATTGTGATAATAAAAATGCATCACTGAACCCTTCTGAGGGTTTATTTAATGTAGTTACAAAAATGCCAGCAGCTGATGTGGACCAGAGAGCTTCCCCGTACACTTCATTTTGAACATCAGACCTCACACTGGGCACACACACACACACACACACAGATTCTCCACACTCGGTTGCAGGTGTAAGGTGAGTTTGTAGTATCAATTAATTACGTGTATATTTCAGGGCTGTTATTTTGGCTGTTAACTTCCATGAAATATTACTGTCGAATTTTATTCAATATTTTCCAGTAAAAATATCGGAACAAAAAAATATATAATTATTACGTTTGTTGGTTTACCTTATTGGCAAATGATGTTCATTGCTTTTTTTAAACAATATTTCATGCATATTCTCAAGTAAAAACCTTGCTTTGTTGTTTTATGAGAAATCAACACAAAAAATAACATTTATTTTTGTTTCTTTCCAATTTTGCAGTTCAGTTCACACAGCGGCCATGTTGGTTGCAACCTGGGCGGACCATGTGACGTCTTTTTCAGTAAAATGACCAGCTTTTTATTTGAAAGACTTCCTTGAGATTTCACGGCTGGATGCTGATAAATTACTGAGCGCAATGAAGGGCGCAGGCGGGTTAAAGGTGCCAGAGTTTTGTACTCTTTCAGTTTGAATATGAACCGTTAGCAACAGTTGAACCAAAGCCGTGCAGTACAGAGAGAAATGTCTGGAAACTTCCTCGTCTTTGATGTGGGACAAAGCCTCTTCTGTGGAGAGAAAACTCCTGGAACACACACACACACATTGGCTATGTTCGCAATGCAATACCAGCATACAATAAATACCATATGTGAAACAATATCCAATTATTAAAAAAAAATAAAAAATCACTGGGCATGTTATTGCATGTTTAATGAATTACTAATCCAAGATGGTGTATAAAAAATTAAATAAAGTATAAACACCTGCTGATCTGAGAAGATAATGATTCAAAATGTAAGAAATAAATTGTAATGGTTGATCCTGCTTTGGTAAACGTGTCACGGCAAATGCATGTGTACTGGATTATGGGATATTTTAACAATGGAATTCCATGCATACAGAAAATTCGCCAGTTTGCAATTGGAATATCATATACACTACTTCATAAATAGTAAGAATATATATGTAGTATGATCTACAGATCACTGTTGGCCCTTTGAGTAGTGATGGTAGTGATGGACTGCAGGTTAGTCCCAGTAGTGATGGTTCTCAAGATGACTCTGACGTTAGACAAGAGCCAGACACTGACATGTCTGAGCATGTCAAATACTCCTGAAGCACTTGAAAATATGCCTAGTAGACTGAAAACACACTTCTGGAACTAAATGTTACAATCAGTGTAACAAACAACACCACAATAATGTAACATAAGAATAATCACATAACTTCAATAATTTATAACTAAATTTTTTCATTATCTGGAGAAAATTCAAGATGTGCTCTGCACATAGTGCTCTGATGCTGTTTTTAGCGATTATTACATGGTTGTTTGAGTGTTAGGGTGTGTTTCCCGTAAAATGACGTTAAGTCACTGCTTAACTATCATCGTACGATGCATCGTTGAAGAAATCAACAAGTCACGGCTATTTCCCGAAACAGTATTGTCGTAAATTTGCCGTTGAACCTCTTTGTTTAATGATAACATGCAGGTGGTGGAGTAATAACTTCTTTTAATGAATCTGTTTGAGATCAAATGAATGCTATTTTGCTGAAAATTACATACATGGCAATAATTCTAATTTTTCTCAGTTATTTTGCCTTATTTCCATAATCAATCATTGGCTTGTTCTATGTACTTGAGCATGTTCGCACATGCGCACTCTTCAAAAACAACGCTTTAAATCTCTTGACAAACTAAAAGATGTAATATGTATTTTAAATAAAAGCTTCAGATGGTACTGAATGTCCAACCCGATCTCACGGGAATTCGTACGAGGTGGCTAATTCGTAACAATTCGTACGAACTCACTCGTACAAATTAGTACGATTTTGCTAAATCGTACAAATTTTACGAATTGGCCAATTCGTATGAATTCGTACAAATGACCTACCCCTGACCCCGCCCCTAAACCTAACCATCACGTGGGTTTAGACAAATCGTATGAATTCGTACTAGTGAGGTCGTACAAATTAGTACGAATTAGACACTTTTTAATAATTTGTACGAATTGGTCGTGAGATAGGGTAGGAATGTCAGTTTGCTTATTTTGCTCAAGATAAGGATTTATTAAGTCCACATGTCATGCAAACAAGATACCCTGCTTCTAACTACAGGTCGAGCGCTGTCGCTGTCGCAACTAGCTAGTCATGAGTGTTTCACGAAACCCAACCACGTTGGTTTCGCACGTGGTGGAGTAATAACTACTTTTAATGAATCTGTTTGAGATCCAATTAACGCTAGATTTGTTTTATATAAATTACAGACATGTCATCTGAGGACTTTTTCTAATTGTTCTCAGTTATTTTGCTTGATTAGCAGACTCAATATTTGGCTCGTTCTCACATAGTAGAGCACGTTCGCACATGCGCACTCTTCAAACACGTTACTTCAAATCTTTTGAAAAATTAAAAGACGTAAATAAAAATTTTATGTATTCTAAATAGTACTGAATGTCAGCTTGCTTATTTTGCTCAAGATAAGGATTTATAACCTCCAAATGTCATGCAATATAGAAAGATGCCTCTAACCACAGGTCGAGAGCTGTCGTTCAAACCACACAACTTTGCGATGCTGTTTGCGAATGTTCGTTGGAACGAAGGTTTCGGGAAACACCGACTCGTTGAACTATGCTGATAACGACGGAACTTGCGACCATAGTGGGCTAACGATGCTTTCGGGAAACACACCCCTGATCTGACGAATTTTACGAGGTGGCTAATTCGTAACAATTCGTACGACCTCACTCGTACGAATTACTATGATTTTTGCTAAATCTTACATATTTTACGAATTGGCCAATTCAAATGAATTCGTACGAATGACCTACCCCTGACCCCGCCCCTAAACCTACCCATCACGTTGGTTTAGACAAATCGTACGAATTCGTACTGTAACGCTCTTGTTTGGTCACATACTTAAATGAAGGGGATCCATTCATCCAAGAGTAGAGTTAAGTATATTTATGATTTTGTGAAAAACCCAAACTGTATAGATAAACACAACATCAAAATTGTCAGCAAATCATCACATCACAAGTAGCTCTTGTTAGAAGTGAGTGTTCCAATATTCCAAAAGTTCATTAGAAGTCCCGGAGTAGAAGTCCAACAGAAAGTGTTTTAAATCATAAAGCATCAGTCCTCGTAATCAACAAAGGTGTGGAACCAGAGCACAACATAGTCCAGATGAAGTGTCCATATTGAATGAAGTCAACAGAGAACCCTCTAAACAAACAGGCAAATACAAATCAAAATATGAAAAAAAAAACATTGATAATAAACAATCAAATTACAAAATATATACAACATACATTGAGCTGTTGAACCAAAAAGATTCCTCAAAATAGGGTTTCTTGCATACGGCTCAGTTGAGCAAACACTCAAAGCCATGCCAATACCTGTCTAAACACTCTTACTTGTCTCTCTTAAAAGGATAGCCCTACCCAAAGAAACCTCTAAGTTGAATTACAGCACAAAAAATGTAACATTCCTTCAGAACTGTTACAGTACGAGTGAGGTCGTATGAATTAGTACGAATTAGCCACTTTTTAATCGCTCGTACGAATTGTTTGCGATATAGCGTTGTTGCAACCACACAACTCTGAGATGCTGTTTGCGAATCGTTGGCTAACGATGCTTTCAGGAAACGCACCCCTGATCTGACGAATTTTACGAGGTGGCTAATTCGTAACAATTCGCAGGACCTCACTCGTACGAATTAGTACGATTTTTGCTAAATCTTACATATTTTACGAATAGGCCAATTCAAATGAATTCGTACGAATGACCTACCCCTGACCCCGCCCCTAAACCTACCCATCACGTGGGTTTAGACAAAACGTACGAATTCGTACGAGTGAGGTCATATGAATTAGTACGAATTAGCCACTTTTTAATCGCTCGTACGAATTGGTCGCGATATAGCGTTGTTGCAACCACCACACAACTCTGAGATGCTGTTTGCGAATATTCGTTAGGACTATAGTTTCGGGAAACAGCGACTCGTTGAACTATGCTGATAACGAAGGAACTTGCGACCATAGTTGGCTAACGATGCTTTCGGGAAACACACCCCTGATTGGTTGTTCACTGGCAAGTCAAAAGCTCCCAAAGTCTTATACACATTGGACATTGGATTTCTCCCTAACTAAAGTAAAACGTTTCTATTTGAAAATATCATAAGTATGACTCGATTGCTATGTTGTATTAGTGAAATTAGACTAAGTGACCAGAGGCGGTGTAATATCAGTAAAGTGCCTCATGTTCACAGTTCTCTGGGCTGCTTTGAGAGGTTTTTGCTTGTTGATTGAGATGGTCAGTCTCTATGTGGATATGCACAGTCAAGTCAGGCGCCTGGCTCTCAGAGTACCGGGTTCAAGCTTGGCCTACAGGCAGACTGAACATGCTCCGTGACACCACTTAACCCTCCAGCTCCATCCAGGTCGTCTTGCCACAACATTGCCCTCTATGTGACACTGGACAGCAGCGCTGAGAGCACAAAGCCGGCCTGTAGCCCGCAGCTCTCACACACACAGTTCAATCAACAGTCCTTCATTTCAGATGAGAAACTGTGAACTCATTAGGGCTTCAGTGACCACCGCCTCACCCTGCTGGGGTCACTATCTGGACCAGACACTGGGGTCAGAGCAAGGATTCTCTCTGGGATGGATGGCTCAGGGCATTGTGCGGGCCACAGATGAACAAAACCGACGAGAGAAGCTGAAGACAAGCGGAGATTATGATGGACGGAAATGAGATTAATTGTGTTTGTATAATAAATCACACAGGGATAACATGGCAACAAGCAAACTCTCATCCACATCATCACTAAGGAGCTTATATTCTGAAACACTGATTCTTGAGCACTTTCAGGAAGAACTAGTGGCTGGATTTGATTTACGGCGTATTTTTTATTTTTATTTTTTTGTCAGATTAAGATACGTACCCAGAGATGGGCTCAAACAAATCAAAAATACATCCATTTAATCATACGGAAATATAAAACAATAATAATGAAATACTAATACAGTATTTTCTTTTTTAATCTTGACAAATAAATAAAATACATGTAAAATTGCCTATTCAATGAAAGTTAGACTGAAATGTGTATATTCTGAATGCAAAGAACATTTTACAACTTGTCAGATTTGTTTTCATTTCACCAACCTTTTCCCTTCCCCTGCCGGGAAATAGTATTGCAAAAATTAAAATAAAGAGTTGTTAATGATAGCTAGTGAACAGGCTAATGAAATCTGCTGGCTGCTGACTAATTTTGATTTCCTCACTGTTCATTTGTATTGTATTGACTGGCAAGGAGTATCCAACCTTCATTAAAATTAAATAACAGTTGACAGCAATTATTATATTTATCTGCCTTCCAGAAATTTTGGAATCGACTCAATTTCACGTTCGATTCCTTTCTAATTGCAAAAACAGCTCTCTCTCTCTCTCTCTCTCTCTCTCTCTCTCTCTCTCTCTCTCTCTCTCTGTGTGTGTGTGTGTGTGTGTGTGTGTGTGTGTGTGTGTGTGTGTGTGTGTGTGTGTGTCAGAGATCACGTGTGATTATAGAGACTGATTTGAGCAATGTTGGCCAGCAGTGTCATTGAACTGCAAATGAAAAGATGAATCGAGGAAATTAAAGAAAATGTGTAAATAAATATGAATTCATTTTTCAGATAAAATATGATTCATTGTTCATGATGGTAACCCAGACTCAAAGACAGATTTAACCCATCCAAACACATTTCAGGTGAGTAAATGGCACATAAACGGTCTTTGAATGAATACTGGTGGATAACTTGCACTTCTTTTCATTGTAGTTTGAGAATGGTGATGATGACAGAAGAGCTGGTTGAAGCGCACACTTCTTTATGAGCACTGTGAATATAATCTTACTCTACAAGTTTCAGGCATGAAGACGAAGGAGATCGTTGGAGAGGCGAAAGAAACACAAGGGAATCAATGCAAGAGATAAGCAAGGCTTTCTAGCTGAAACACCAGGTAAGTGGAGCAGGTAAGAAAAACTAGACAAAACATTGGAAATGGGTCAAAATCAACAGATTTAAAAAAAAAAAAGTATTTTAAGTAGGGCTGTGCAAAAGTTAATTGCGATTAATCGCATCCAAAATAAAAGTCTGTTTTACATAATATATTTGAGTGTGCTGTATATAATTATTTTGTATATATAAATACCTATGCATGCATGTATATATTTAAGAATTATTTGCGCTTAAATTCTGTATATATATATAAATACATAATCTATATTATACAAATATAAATATTTTATATAGGAATAACACATTTTATTAAACATATACATGCATGTGTGTGTATTTATATATACAAAATAATTATATACAGCACACACAAATATACTATGTAAACAGAGACTTTTATTTTGGATGCGATTAATTGCAATTAACTTTTGCACAGCCCTAATTTTAAGACATGCAAAATTGTATATTGTAACATCAATTGTTTGTCTTGAGTATCACCTGAGGCTTTTCTTCACTTTTTTGTACATTCACTCATTATTTATTAGAAGTTACTGATCAAATAAAACATGTTTTTAGTTGAATTGTTGAATTTTTTTATGTTATGACTGCTTTATAAGCTTACCTGTAACTGGGTCAAAACTGACCCAAGACTGCAAAAGGTGTCATTAGATTTGGAATGAAACGCCTTCCCACTCCTGAACGCAGAACACGCATGAAAACAAGAGGTGGGATTTATCGCGTGAACCAATCATACCTAATCTTTTAGAGGCATTGCCTCCTCTTACGTGACTTTCCCCCATTCATTCTCAATTACCCCCCATTATACCTCGCTTTAGGGGGTCTGTAAAAACTCAGGGGAGGCAAGAGAGCCGCTGTACCTTCACCTGCTGGTGTCTCTGTTGGACACCGCTACTTTAGAAAAAACAGTGATTTTCACACATTTTAATGTCACATTTTGAATCATATGAATCATTTTCATATCCATTTTTTTGATGAGGCACTGCCTCAGGAGAAATGCCTATTTAGAGGCAGTGCGTTTTCATCCCAAGGCGTCATATACGGGCGCTTTTGACATATCGTCTACATCCAACGCACATGGCACCCTTTAGCGTCAATATGAGACGCAGATATATATGGGCCAGATGGCGCCTCCTAGTGGTCTAACCCTAACCCTACCCCAGAACTAAACTTACCCATAACCGAAGCGTGTTATATTGACGCTAAAGGGTGCCATGTGCGTTGGATTTAGATGAAATTTCAAAAGTGTAACTATATGACGCCCTATAGCAGCCTTTCTCAAAGTGGGTGCCGCGGCACACTGGGGTGCCCCCTTGCTGTGTCAGGGGTGCCGCCAAAAAATTACGTAGGCTAAAAAAAATGTGAAAAAAAACCCCCCAGAAAAAAAAAACAGCTGACATTTCATATATAAATATATTTGAATTTACATTCTTCTTTTTAAACATATGAACATACAGTATTAATAAAATTGTAAATTCATTTTAGATGAATATATAAAATTAATCATAAAAAAATCCGTCTCACAAGACCGAAGCAAGACACACACAACTTGACGCAAGTGACGCAATCCATAGCAACGCGTTATAGCAACACCTCAGACTGACAGAAACGTAAAAATAAACGTGAATTTAGGCCACTTTAGTTACAGCATTATGGATCGTTTTTTGAAAAGAAAATCCCCACAAGAGCCGGGGATTTTTATTTTATTTTATCTGCATCCTGCTCTTCATTTGAGTCCTGGTCTGGATTTGTTATTGGGTTCTTGTATTGGGCGGTCCACCTCTTACGGTTTTATGGCATTTGTGTCTCTGATTAATTATTTTGTGAATTACTTTCCAAACCTGTGTTTTTAAAGGTGCTATAAAGTTTTTATTATTATTGTTATTTACAGTTCATATTATGCTCTGTTCATTACTGTTCTGTCTAACTAAACAAGACATTTGCATTTAAATTTGGGTAATGCAGTGTTTTTAAATTATATTTTACACTGGGGTGCCTTGAGATTTTATGCACTTTTGAAAGGTGCCCTGACTGAAAAAAGTTTGAGAAAGGCTGCCCTATAGGACGAGACTGAGAAAACACCCCTGGTCAACCCTGAAATAAAGCCAATGACTTGTTCTCTAAAGGTTATACTCGCCCACAGATAGTCTGTATAAGACTATATTTGATTCATAGGCCATAGACTTCTTTATACCTGTAAGTTCATATAAGCAATGAAGAACGAGAATCTAGTGCAATTTTACATGAGAAAGAAGGCGAGTTGTTTTTTTCCCCTTTCTCTATCTTAGTTCCCATGATACTGCAACAATTACTCCCTGCCTGCTTGGCGGTTGTGTTGTTTTAGTTGAGAATGTTTGTTATCCTCTCTCTCTCTTTCTCTCCTTCTCTCTCTCTCTCTCTCTCTCTCTCTCTCTCTCTCTCTCTCTCTCTCTCTCTCTCTCTCTCTCTCTCTCTCTCTCTCTCTCTCTCTCTCTCTCTCTGGCGAACAGTATTAATCATAATAGAGAGTGTTATTTATCACCTGCCAGTCCAGAAATGATCGTTTTGGCACCGCTGGGCAGGACAACCAAACGCACCAAATTAAATAAAACATTTAACCACATACACACATGAACACACCAGGTTTCACACCACATTCACAACTAACAAACAACTACACAGACACTCTCGCACATATTCTTTCTGTGTTCATCCCATCTCTTTTCTCTCATTCCACTGATTAATGGGTTTTAAAGCCATGTTGCGCAGCACATGTTTATATGAGTTTTGATGTTTGGTCATAAGCTGTATGGTTGGTAAAGTACACTGAAATTTATAGGAATTATATAGTGGGGTCCAAAAGTCAGAAACCAGTGAATTCACACTGATCTTGGACAAGGACAATAAAGTCTTGGACTTAGACTATAACACTGAACATTTATAATACACCCAGGCCTGGTTTTACAGACAGGGATTAGATTAAACCCAGATTATTAGATTTAAATTCATTCAGGAAGTTTATTCTTTAAAAAAAAATAATTCCTGGTGTGCATCAGTAACATTATAAGATCTGTCAGTTTAAGTTGCTTTCAGTTAAAACAGCTCAAACGTGCATTTTAGGCTTGAGCCTTGTCGGTGAAACCAGGGGAAAGTCTTTAAAGGGATACTCCACTTTTTTTTGGAAATAGGCTAATTTTACCACTCCCCCAGAGTTAAACAGTTGAGTTTTACCGTTTTCGAATCCATTCAGCCAATTTTCTGATATTTAGAAAAATATCGGTAACCAGACAGTTTCTGGTCTCATTGACTTCCATAGTAGGAAAACAAATATACTATGGAAGTCAATGAGACCATAAACTGTCTGGTTACTGATATTTTTCTAAATATCCTACCCTATCTCACGACCAATTCCTAAGAATTCGTACGAATGATTCAAAAGTAGCTAATTCGTATTAATTCACACGACCTCACTCGTACAAATTTGTACGATTTGTCTAAACCCACGTGACGGTTATGTTTAGGGGCGGGGTCAGGGGTAGGTCATTCGTACGAATTCATACGAATTTCGTATGAAATTCATACTAAATCGTACTAATTCGTACGAGAGAGGTCGTACAAATTGTTACGAATTAGCCACCTCGTAAAATTCGTACGAATTCCCGTGAGATCGGGTTGAAATATCAGAAAATCGGCTGAATGGATTCGAAAACGGTAAAACTCAACTGTTTAACTCTGGGGGAGTTGTAAAATGAGCCTATTTCCAAAAAAAAGTTGAGTATCCCTTTAAGCTTTAGACTGGAGGAAAGTCTGTCATTGCACATGTGTCTCTTCCAAACAGGAAAAAAGAGAAGGATGGAGGGAGAGCGAAAGAAAGAGAGGCAGTGGAGTGACCTTAATGTAAAACTCTACTTAATCACACTGCAGCCAGATCAATAGAGAGTCCTGGGTGGCCGTCCATAGGGCCGTTAGCAAACGCAGTCTTGCAGGGAAGGAGAACCTCTTTGATAACCTCTAGAACTGAAAATACACAGCATTTATTCTTATAGATGAAACACCTCCAAACACTGACCTCTGAAGGCATTCCTTTGGACTGTATTTCAGATTAGGGGAGTGTTTGCCGAAAGCATCGTTGGTCGCAAGTTCCTTCTTTGTCAGCATCGTTCAACAAATCGTGTTTCCCGAAACTATAGTTCTAACAAACATTCGCAAAAGGCATCGCAGAGTTGTGTGGTTGCAACCATGGGCGTCAGTTTGGTTTGAAATGTGCTGGGGACAGAGACGTACTCGGAAGGGCATTTTCAAAAGTGCTGGGTACAATGACACGCATTCATTCTTTTTTTTCTCTTTTGAGTAGGTCATGTTTTGAAAGACGATGTCCTGTAGCTTTCTGATGTACATAAATAAAAATGAGCACAATGTCCGAGTATAGTGAGTATATAGAATAGAGTATATACGCCCTTTAAATCATATGTAAAGTGATGGTCCAGAGGTAGAATTTTTGCCTAGCGTGTCGGGACTCGGGAGGTTCGAGGTTCTAATCCGCACTCGTATATAGTTTTTTTCCCCTCATCAAAACCAACAATGTTTATCAATGGTTGAATTGATATAATTATCAGTGGTTGTATATGTTTTGATGAGGGAAAAAAATATACGAGAGCGGATTAGAACCCATGAGAAACAGGGACACGTTTGTGTGCATTTTGAATTGTGATTTCCCCGGAACGAATCACCGCAACGGATTGAAGCGCGTTTCCGAGAGAAGACAACGCATTTCAGTGCTAGATCGCCTGTTATTTAACAAACAAATGAAACGATTGCTGTTAACTGGAAATGTTTTATTTGCATTAGTACATCTGTGCCGCGAGATGTTTCAAAAGTGGTGAGGACAAAATCGACCCTGGCAAAAAGTGGTGGGGACATGTCCCACCCGTCCCCCCCGTAAATGACGCCTATGGTTGCAACGACACTCTCGACCTGTAGTTAGAAGCAGAATTTCTTGTTAGCCAACACATTCTCATCCCAAGACGTCATCTATCTAACGCTTTTGACCATACGTCAACATCCAACGTTTTAGGGTACCATTTAACGTCAGATAGATGACGATCCTAGGACGCTTTACCTTTAGCATCAGTTAGATGACGCGGGTAGGTTTAGGTCTGGGGTAGGGTTAGGATTAGATAGCGTCATCTAACTGACGTTATAAAACGTCGGATGTTAACGTATGGTCAAAAGCGTCAGTTAGATGACGTCTTGGGATGACAACGGGCTGTGTTTGCATGACATGTGGACTTAATAAATCCTTATCTTGAGCAAAATAAGCAAACTGATATTCAGTTCCAACTCTCTTTTATTTGAAATACATACTAATGTCATTTACATAGTTATTATTCCACCGCCTGCGTGACATTATTAACCAACATGTTGAACGAACAATTTGCGCCTATATGGTTTGGGGAAACAGTCGTGACTGGCTTGATTCCTTCATACTCTGGTAGCGAAGCATCGAGTCACGACGTTGTACGGGAGACGCTCCCCAGAAAAGCAATTTTCTGTACTTTTTGGTATTTGTGGGCACATAAGGAAATGATTTGTTTTGGTGGCTGAATGCACTGTTTTAGCAGATGGAGGTCAGCTGTTCTTAGACACAGATTGTGAGATTGATTTGTGGGACAGTTTGTCAGGGATTAATGAAGTGCTGCAGCTCGGCACACAGACGCTTTCTTTCCTGCTACATCTCTCTCACTTCAGGACTATCCACTCAAAACAGGCTCTGGTTCATCTCTACACACTGCCTTATTCTGAGGTAGAAAGGAAGTATGTTCACGTAACCCCATCTTCAGAGATGCCTCCTTTAGTGTATCTGAAATGTTGCTATTATGGTGTCTTGGAAGACAACTCATTTTCCTTAAAGGGATAGTTCACTTTGAAATTAATTTTTGGTATGTTTTGGTATGTTTGGTATGTCAAACCGTTGTTGTCTGTCAGTCATACACTGGAGGCAAAGGGGGTCCACCAAAGAGCATGCACAGAGAAGTCCAAATTAAACATGATTTAATGACTCGTAAATGTAAGTACACATTGATGGCCTAAGACACGAAACTAGCGGTTTGTGTGAAAAAACGAACAGTATTTATATCGTTTTACCCCTTATACTCACAGCCATGACAAAGTGATCTGACGGCACGGGCGCTTTGCTCTGCGCATGCGCTGGAAGTGATCGCTTGCGCGCCTACGTCACTCTTTGTTTATACAGAGATTTCGGATGTTTTACCTTTCACTAAACATATTTAAATATACGGGAAACCGCAATGGAAGACGATTTCGGTATATCTGAATATGTTTAGTAAAAGGTAAAACTTCCGAAATCTCCGTGTAAATATTGAGTGACGTCACACGCAAGCAGTCACTTCCGGCGTAACATTGAACTGATTCAGTTCGGTTCAGTTGGACATTGAACAACTGATTCAGATCACTTGGATTACAAGAGGTAAAAACGACATAACTACTCTTCATTTTCTCACACAAACCACTCGTTTCATGTCTTAGGCCATCAATGTGTACTTACATTTACGAGTCATTAAATCATGTTTAATTTTGACTTCTCTGTGCATGCTTTTTGGTGGACCCCCTTAGCCTCCAGTGTATGACTGACAGACAACAACGGTTTGACTGAAAAATGTCAAAATTGAAAATACTGTGGAAACAAAGACACCTACATCTTGGATGCCCTTGAGGTAAGATAAAACATACCAAAAATTTATTTCAAAGTGAACTATCCCTTTAAACTGCCTATTCAAAAGCAGACTGACCCCTCACGATGCAGTGATGAGGCTCAATATACCGTGGGAAGGGAATGATACTCGTATAACACAACACTATTAGGTTTAAGCCAGAATTAGTCTACATTATATGTACAGTCACTCATTATTCTCTACATTGGTGCAAATTATTCTGAACGAAGGAACGTATGAATGAACGATTGTTTGATCAAAGTGTTTCCAAAACATCAGTGATATAGTAGAATGAAACCTGTTGCAAACCTTTCTTTGCCCTGGCATTATATCCCAATAGCAGTGTTGGGTAAGTTACTCTAAAAAAGTAATTAATTACCTCTTCAACAGTGCAATTAGATTACTGTACTAATTAGTCTCTCTCTAAAAAGTATTTAATTACTTTTAATTACTAATTACTTTCAAAATCCCATATCAATCTCAACCACATGAATCTGTTTTAATTCTTTCAAATAAATACTATAAAATTGCATGAATTATCCTTAAACAGACCAAGGTGGAGAAGGTTACATTATAAAAACATACTTTTTATTATCAGACAATACATTTTGATGTTAAACCCACTATTGTTTTATGTCTGATCTCATGACTTTTCACACTTTATTCATACATATTTTACAATAATTCATACGAAATTTAGACACCTCATAAAATGCATACGAATCGCTGTGAGATCGGATTGATCTATACACAGTATTTACCTCAATTACATCAGAAGTAACTGTAATTAAATTACAGTTCAATTACATTTTCAAGGGAAAAGTAATTAAATTACAGTAACTAATTACTTAGTAATTAGTTACACCCAACACTGCCCAATACCCAGATAGCAAACTGACATTGAATCAACGGGGAAACAACGTCTCTCATGACATTGAAACAACGTTGATTTTGCTCATCGAATTAACGTTGAACCAACGTCAGACGCGGCATTCTTCAAAGCCAAATGAAAATCGAAAATTGGTTTGCTTTCATAACGTTGAAACAACGCGTTGATTTCAAGTTGATTTTCCGTTAGTTTTGAATGAATGACGCGTCTGACGTTGGTTCAACGTTAATTCGATGAGCAAAACAATGTCAGATCAACGTTGTTTCGATGTCATATTTCCACGTTGATTCAATGTCAGTTTGCTATCTGGGTAGTGTACTCAGTTCAACACTGATCTAATGGCATTTCATACCTATTTTAAATTTTGGAGAATTGGTGGTTAATTCGTATGGATTTGTATGTTTTCATGCGATCTGCTCACTTCCCAGTGATGGTAATGTTTAAAAGTTGAGTTAGGGGTGAACCCTGTTTTACCCTAAAAATCGTACATTTTAATACAAACCACATTGTCCAAATTCATGCAAAATTGCCACCTGGTAAAATAGTTACCTTTTCCTGTGAGATAGGGTTGATCCAGTCTTACGCCATACAGTCCTTCTGAAAGAGATCTCATTTGTGCATTTTAGACACAGAGAAAGAGAGGACGAGAAAGAAAGAGGGAACGAATGAATGATAGAGACAGAGTATCAGAGACAGAGAGTGGTTGCGATTGCACCAAACAAAGCCACTCAGTTTGAGGCAGTAGCAAAATACTGAAAGAAATCCATTGTGTTAGCTCTGGTTCAGCTCTGACAGAAATTAAATTGTGTCCAGAGACTTTTTTATATAGCAGCACAAGGTCTGAGACAATATTGCCAGTGGCTCAGAATCGGCTGTCTTCGCACAGATCTCTCTCTCTTTGCAAAAACAGATCGCACCGCCTCATTCCTCGCTGACTCTAAACTCTCATTTATCTTAGACATAAAGTTCCCCAAATGACTGAAATCTGGAAATGCTTATAACTTGATTTCATTTTCCAGCAATGGTTATGATGAGGGATTGTATAGCGTAGGTTCAATCCAGTTGTTTGTTGTTTGAACCTTGAAGGTTTACATTTAATTAGTATTTAATCTATATTATGTTTGCTTTATGGTTTCGTTAGATTAGACTCTCTCTTTCATGGCAGGTTCTTTGTCAAGTTTGAGGAGTGTCTTTTGTTTCATGAGGTCTAAAATCAATGACATTATAATGTGCTTATATTTGTTCCTCCACACAGGAAATTATATGCTGTTTTTTATGTATTTAAAACATCTTTGATCTGAAACTGCAGGCACGTCTTGTGTTGTTGCTTGCTATAAACATGATAACAGGGTTGTGCATGTGCATCGCACATGTACAGGTAGATGTGAGGTCGAGCCTGATTCTCTTTTGCGTTGAATGAATTGGAGCAGCTGTGCTGAAAAACTCACACAGCAGTGTAACCACACTAAGACACAGTGATGTAATCAGCACTGACAGCGGAGGCTCACAGATCAGAGACTGAAGCGAGAGAATGAGTGATGATAGTGGGGATGGAGTTTATAGCTTTATATTAAAATAGCACAGAGACATGGCGGAACAGACAGAGAGACCACAGAATAAGACTGATTATGCTTAGAGAGATAGAGCGAGTGTGTGGCATGCGAGTCAGACACGTAGGCTGTGTTGTGTTGTTCATGTTATGCATTTCTCTTTGATCTTGTGATGTGTCTTGTATCCACAAGTTTCCGAGGGGCGCTCCCGTAAAAAATAAAGTGGGTGAAACTTCCAGTGAGGCGGCGGAAGTAGCATTCCAATGGTATTTTGTGTGTTAGTTAGCGAAGAGGCTAGCTGTTTTTCGGAGAATTATTTTACTATTTAAAGACGCAAATCTTTATGAGAGATGGTGTTACGGAGCTCAGGGACAACATGTGCTGTTCGCGGTTGTATGTATAACCGGATTAAACTAGTTCAGTGGCTTAAACGTGATTGTTTTGAACATAAGTTGAAAATGAAATCAGAGTGATCCTGCCAGAGCCCGTCTCTGATCCTGCCAACGACTGTAGTTTCCATCACCTCACAAAAGACGACGAATCTTCCTGTGTACATTTGTTTAAATTCTTAATATTCTATAAACTCTCAGCATGTGATTGGCTGTTCGCTACTGATGTTACACCTAAACTCAGGATCAAAGCCTGTGTTGACAGAATACCAAATGTGCCAGTTAATGTTATTCAAGTAGCACATTCATTTATAATTTTGCATAAACTCCAAAGCACAATGACTAAGTGTGTGTTTTTTATTTTAATTGTTTGTCAGCTCGCACAACTGTCTGTCACCATGCCTTGATGAGTATTGATTATTAATAATGTTATTATAATACTCCCAATCAACTACTGCGGAGGGTAAAGGTACTGTTATTTCACCTTTTTTAATTTCGTTGAGGTTGTGTTCCCACATCGTTAGCTAGCTTGGATCGCTATAACTTGAATGACCGTCAACTGTTGAATGAACTAGTGTCAAGCATGTCAAATCGCGCTTTGTTTACTTCCAACCGAAAGTCGCGCCCACTTTTGACGCAAGGCCTCATGGGGCGTAGGAAACTTGTGGATATTTTTGGGAGTAAGGTTTACTTTCACAGCTCTTATACCCTGCTGAAAAGCCCAGTATTGCTGCTCAAAAGTATAAGGTATGTTTTACATGCTTCGGGTGCTGGTGTGCTGTTGGACCAGCATGTGTTATCTTTTGGGTGGCTACTCAAAACTCAGAGCGGGATTCGATCCACCGTTTCCAGCATGGGAGGTGGACAATCTAACAAGGATGCTAGGATGCCCTGTGCCGTGTTGTGATGTGATGCCCTGTGATGAAATGAAATGTGTGATGTATTATACTATTTTGTGCTCTGATCTATTGCTATAACAAAGTTAAAGAGGTGGGAAGTTAGTAAAGTTTGTAAAACTACAAACACAACAAAACAAAAGTTAAGCGGCAGCCCCTCAAAGACAACTGCCACAAATAAACATAATAAAACACCACATAAATGTCCTCTCTCGTCACTCCCCCTTTTATCCTTCTGGAGTTCCTCCACGGGACTGGAGACCGGTGTAACTCATTTTCACTCGCTCCGTTCCCACAGCTCTTGTCCACGCCCTGCTTTCTTCAGTTGCCTTGTTTTGTGATATGTTGTGCTGTATTGCCATGTGCAGTTTTGTGATCTGATGTATTGTGCTGTTATGTGATGTCGCCCTATTTTTGGATATGTTTTGCTGTATTGCCCTGTTGCTTCATGTTTCACATTATTACAATATAGTAAATTATATCAACATGACATCATGACTTTTAAACATAGTCAAGTGGCGTGCTATCTATACGCATTTTGAGCTATCCACGTGTATGCGTGTATGTCTACGCCGTTAAATGTCCGAGTGATTCCACGTGTATGTACACGCCGTTAAATGTCCGAGCGAAACGAAGCAAAATGTAGATCTACATCTGGGGTGCGATATTTTTTTCCTAGGATGGTAGGGGAAGACTCATTAAAGGGTTAGTTCACCCAAAAATGAAAATTCTGTCAGTATTTACTCACCCTCATGTTGTTCCAACCCCGTAAGACCTTCGTTCATCTTCGGAACACAAATTAAGATATTTAAGATATTAAGATCACTCCTGTATACTAGTCCATAGGCTTCTTGAGGGAATGACACTTGCTGGCCTCGAAAAGTCATTAAAGACATCGTTAAAATAGTCCAAGTGACTACAGTGGCTCAATTTTAACTTTATCAAACGACGAGAACAGTTTTTGTGCGCAAAAACAACAAAAATAACGACTTTATTTCAACTATTCGTTTATTTCTCCCTCTGCCTCGAGTCAGGTTACTAGTTTAATAGCGTAAGCTTCTGTTATTGTACGTCACACGCATCACACACATGACCAGCGTCGGCCAATAGTGAGCCTACGTGTGGCGTAGCTTTACGCAATCACACTACGTTAACTGACTACAGGCCCATGGAGAAGGAAGTGAATAGTTGAAATAAAGTCGTTATTTTTGTTTGTTTTTGCGCACAAAATGTATTCTCGTCGTTTGATAAAGTTAAGATTGAGCCCCTGTAGTCACTTGGACTATTTTAACGATGTCTTTGATGACTTTTCGAGGCCAGCAAGAGTCATTCCCTCAAGAAGCCTATGGACTAGTATGCAGGAGCGATCTTAATATCTTAACAAGCCTTGGGTATCGAAGAAGCTGAAAAGCTGTCTCAATGAAAAGAAGGCTGCCTTTTGTTCTGGTAATACAGTTTTACTATGTGAGAAAAGAAAACAGTTAAGGGCAGACATTCTTAAAGCAAAAATTGATTATAAAAATAAGATAGAGGGAAAATTCTTAACTGGTGATATAAGACAGGCCTGGGAGGGGTTAAATAGATTAACGGGTAGGCCAAAAAAAAAGGATGATAATTGTGTAAGTAAAAGTTTTATTAATGAATTAAACATTTTTTATGGTAGATTTGACACTGTGGAAGGCAAGGCTGAATGTGATGAGATATGTAATAACCTCCCTGCAGAAACATCAATAATTATCACTGAGGCCGATGTTATGACAAGCCTTTGTAAACTAAGACCTAATAAGACAACTGGCCCAGATGGGTTAAAAGCACGCCTTCTTAAAGATTGTGCTTTTCAATTAAAAGGAGTCTTCGCAAGGCTATTCCAATTACTTTTGGACACAGGTAAAGTGCCAAAATTATGGAAATACTCAATAATTAGGCCTGTGGCAAAAAAACCTAGAGCGAGCATGCCAAATGACTTCCGGCCCATCGCAATAACTTCTATATTATGCAAAACTATGGAGCGTGTTTTAGCTAACCATCTAACTTCGACTCTCGCCTCTAGATTAGATTCACATCAGTTCGCATATAAGAGTAACAGAGGTACAGACGATGCTGTACTGACACTGCTTAATACAGTCACCAAACATCTTATGCATCCTAAAGCATACGCCAGGGTTCTATTCGTGGATTTTAGCTCGGCTTTTAATTCAATGAAGATTCATATTCTCTTAACAAGACTGGTTGATCTGGATGTTAATTCAGGTTTAGTCCACTGGATTAGAAATTTTCTTTCTTGCCGTAGAGGGTCTGTGTTCAAGGCACTGTGTCTGATATGCTAACTTTAAGTACAGGTTGCCCACAAGGATGTGTCCTTTCCCCTGTTCTCTTCTCTCTTTTTACTAATGAGTTTACGATTAAAGAAGAACATTTTAGACTTTTCAAATACGCTGATGATTTGGCCTTAGTGGGCCTATTGGACAAAACTAACCTGTCATTTGATGCTGCTTATCTAGCTCACATTAAGGCCATGGAGAATTGGTGTCATCTTAGCCAATTAGAAATCAACGTGGCAAAGACAAAAGAATTGATCATCTGCCAAAAACTAGATATGTCAATCCAGCCAATTTCCCTTGTGGGTCAACAAGTTGAAATTGTTGAGAAGTTTAAATATCTAGGCTCAATCCTTGATTCACACATGAACTTTGCTGATAATTCAGACCACCTTTTTAAAAAGTGTTCGCAACGTTTATTTTTTCTTAGACAACTTAGAGGCATTGGAGTTAGTCAGCATATTTTAGAACGTGTGTACAAATCCATGGTAGAGAGCATACTAAGTTTTCATCTCACAGCCTGGTATGATCATTTAAATTGCAGATCTAAGAACAAACTTGCCAGAATTGTGACAATGGCAAGCAGAATAGTTGGCAGACAACAGAGGCCACTAGTACAGCTCTATGCTGAAAGGGTAAAGAAGAAGGCAGGGTCTATTCTTGCAGATAGGTCTCACCCTCTTTTTAGCCAATTTGAGCCCATGAAATCTGGTAGACGCTACAGAACCCCTCTAGCAAATAAAAATATGTTTAAGAGATCTTTTATTCCAAATGCTGTTAAAATCCTCAACTCGGCAAGCAAGTGAAGAGATTATCCAAATGACAACAGTAGGAAATGTGACTTATCTATTTTTTTTATTTATTTTTTTTTAATGAACTTGTGATCTGTGTGTTTTTTAATACTGTGTTTTTATATGTCTGTATATTTATTCTGGTTGAGCCAAAGACAATTTTCCACCCTGGTGGACAATAAAGATATTATTATTATTATTATTATTATTATTAATAAATATCTTAATTTGTGTTCCGAAGATGAACGAAGGTCTTACGGGGTTGGAACAACATGAGGGTGAGTAAATACTGACAGAATTTTCATTTTTGGGTGAACTAACCCTTTAATGGTATTAACCCCAGTGATGGGTAGGTTTAGGGACGGGGTTGGGGTAGGTCATATATTTATATATACAGTAATGTAACGTTAAGTCAACGGCGTTCATAAACACGCTTAAATGCGATTATGCGTATTGATAGCACGCCAAAAATGGAAATACGAATTGGCGTGCCATACGTACGCCATTTCATGCGATCAGTCTGATTATATAATGTGTTTTCATGTTGTGTTGTGCTGTGTTGCTCTGTGTTGTATTGCCCTGTACTTTTTTTGCTGTTTATTTAGTACTCTGCATATGTGCATTAAAATAAACAGCGTGTGACATCACCAGTGTGTGTTCCCATGGCTGCGGTGATGTGTTAAATGGGCTGAATTGTGTAATTGTGTGTGTAGGTCCAGGGGCGTCTCTAACAGCGCTCCCAAGCTCTTTCTGGACACACCTCATTGCTTTACTGGTTCCCGGTCGACATTATTTGCCTCATATTCTTCTTGTGACATACCTAAAACCACATACACCGCCACACCAAACCTGGAAGCTGTTAAAGATGCTCACTATATTTAAGCTTTAATTTCATTTAGCATAAAAACCATTCACTCGGATAAATACAGCTACCACCATGCTGGCGACTGGTGCTAGCAAGGTGGAACCATGTTTCTTTGACACTCGGGGGACCAAACAGATGGTGAGACACACAAACACACACTCTACTGGACATTGGAGCCCTCACACAGGCAGACATATTGTTCTTCGATCTATACGAGAGGGATAATACTAAACAGAAGCGAACGTGTCAGTCGTGTACACGCGAAACTCCCCTCCCCCATCTGAAAACAATACAGATTGTTGGAGATGTTGATTAATGGCGCAGATATAAAATGTAAATGTTTGCACTATTGTACGTGTCCTCTGCTGTTGTGTGGAAATGCGGGTCAGACACTTTAAAGGTAGCATGGTGCTGAGCAGGAGGGAACAGGATCAGCCAGGGGACAGCAAATGTATTCAGATTATACTGCCGCTCAGGACGCATCCCAAAATCTCCCCGTTTGATTTTAGCTCATTTATCATTATTCTCTTTGGCAAGCACAATGTCATCCTCTCCCAGAAGAATTATAGGATTGCACTGCAGAAGACAAACAATTTACTGGCACTTTGCCTCACTGAACAACACTGTCTGCCTGCCAGCTCCCATCCATTTCACTGTTCGCACTATACAACACACACACACACTGTTTGAATGGGCACCAACATAAATGCACAACACACACTGAAACAAACATCTTGAACCACAGACACAAACATATGCGTACGCAGCACAGACCTGACTCAACCAAGCTAAACATTTGTAACAAACAGCATGTGTAATCACGTGTGGAGGTTTCTGCTAAAGGTCATGCCTTTCACTTTCCTCGGAAGATGAATACTCAGGTTTGGTTTTTCACATTGAAATGTTTGTGTGTGATTTTTTTGTGATCCAGTTTAATCAACGCTATCTCACGACCAATTCGTACGATTTGTCTAAACCCCAGTGACGGGTAGGTTTAGGGGCGGGCGAGGGGTGGGTCATTCATACAAATCCATTCGAAACACGTAAAATATGTACGATTTAGCAAAAATCGTATGAATTCGTTTGAGGGAGGTCGTGTGAATTTGTACGAATTAGCCCTGTAGTAAAATGCTAACGAATTTGCGGTTACTAAACCGCTAGTCAGAGCCTGACTCCACCCACTGGCAAAATTTGAAAATGCTGAAAAAGTGGGCTGACCCCAGCAGAGATAGAGGGTACGAAATAGATGCTAAAACACCCTATCCTAATCATAATTCCAACTCCTGACTCCCTGCAGTGGTTTTGACGACACAAGATGGTTTTTATATTGCCAAGGGCGTAGCTCATGTGGTGAGCTGAAACCTGCGTACGTCACAAAGTGCGGAACATCCAATAGGAAAATTCAACTGCAGTAGCCAACCTGAAGAGGGCAGCACTAAGACGCTTTTACACCATATATTGTAGAAATAGAACACTTTATAAACAAATGTCAAAAAAGTTACTCGACTCAATGACTGGTATTAATAAAGATCCATTCTTACAGATCATTAACTAAAAAAAGTTGGTTAAGTGTTTAGTTACTCTTTAATATACTGAGACAATTACAAGTAAGCTATTCATAGGTTGGTTTTACTGAGAAAAATAAACAGCATTGCTTTTTGTCGCTATAGAGTGAAGGTAACCGTGATTCCCTTTCAAGGGAACTTCGAGCTGCGTTGTCAAACGCAATGGGCTATATGCACGCATAAGTTCCGCATTTGACGTAAGGATGCTCGTCCATTTCCGGTTGTGTAGATTAAAGCGGAGGAAAACCGGAGAAAACGGGATTATGGCAGAGTCTTCAATATTTCCTGTCCTCCCGTCTTTGAAACGAAATGTACATACGTTTAGATGTAATTTTATATATAGTTATGTTTATTTAATATAATTTTAAAAAGAAGCATAAACACAACGAGGGGTGTCTGTTTTATCTGTTTTTGTGACTAACGTTTCATTAGTATAACCATGGAGTATAAAATTCAATATAAATTCTCGGTATTGCATTGGACTCTATGATCGGCGGAAGTTATCCAGCATCCTTAATCCTTCACCGGAAATAACGCCGTGCATAGAGCCCATGGGAACGCTCTGCGTGATTGCGTCGTGAAGCGTCTGTACAATCAGTCCAATGAGAGAGTAGGACGTCAGGTGACGTCATCGACCAGGAAACTACAAAGCACCCTTGAGATCAGACCGCGACAGCTTCTGTAGCCTTCAGCAAGCGATCTCTGTCCTTGTCTATTTATTGTTGTTTGTCAAAGCCAAGAAAAGAAATATATATCACTATCTGTATTTATGGCAAGCAAGATTATAGACGCTGTGTGGTTCCCTGCCCTCGTTACATCACGGGTGGGGACACACATCAGCTATTTGTTTGGGAGTGGAGCATGCCAGCAGTGAGTTCTCGAGGGAGCTGACTGTGGGCATTGCGAGAAGCTGTCCGCGAGGACGCTCCGCTCCCGCCGGGCGTTCTCCGAGGAGGACGGTTCGGTTCGCGTTCCCCACGCGGGTCTCTCTGTTGCCGAGGCACGGAGACGACTCGCATTTCGGGGTTCGCAAATGGATCTGACAGCGGGGGTTGGGACGATCTCAGCTCTATCTCAGCTTTCACATGAGAGATCGAGTGGACTGCGATTTCCAGTTCCGAGGAATTGGTATCAGTAGTGTTTTGTTTTAAAAAGAAACAGTACAAAACAAATAAAAATGTTAAGAGAAAGCTAGGCAGATGTTTGACATTTAAATGAATGAATAAATAAGTCAGCTCATATCTGCTGAATAAAGAGCAGCTTTTAAAAGGAGGTTTTATTTATGCTTTTGCCAGTTAAAATTTTGCTGGCTAGCTGAATATTATGAGATTGAAAAATAAATAAGAGTTTTTAGATTAAATTTATCTTAAAAACTAGAAAACTCTGTATCTCAGCCTCCTCGTCGGGGTTTATATTTTATGTGTTTAATCCCCATGATGTCTAATTATAGCAATATTTGGGTATTTCAGTGCCTCGGGTTAAAGAGACGCTTGCAAGCTTTCTCTCTCCCGAGTCAGTGTCATGGTTTTTAACCCCGACGTTACCCACCCATCATAAATAATGAATACATTTTTATTAGGCAGCCTGGTGGGTATGGAATGAGTGTGAGGAGCGACTCTCTGAGGAGGGTCGCAGCGCTGCCAGTTCGGTTGTTCCTGCTGGTGGCCACAGAATTATATGTATATACTGTATATGTTTTTCCGATATAAAGATAATGGGAACATAAAGATATAAATATGTCTGTTCTTCTGGATGCTCCGCTTTCAAGAAAACTATGAAATAATCCATTCATCGGTGTTCCAGAGGTTTCTTCCTCACCAATGTTCCTGAGACTGCTGGACGAGAGCAGTCTCGGCCTATGAAGCTCCTCGCAGCACAAGGTGCAAAAAAGAACAGTCTATAGCCAGGTAGAGATATGCAAGATCTGAGGACTGGTTTATCTCTAAAAAAGCTTGGACAAAGGAGAAGCCCTGACGCTGAGGCGGTCAGGCTTCTAAGGGTGGTCCCCTCTGGGGTAGGGACGATTTTGAGAAATTGTTTCTCCTCAGTGCCCTTTGGGGCGCGACTCTCTGAGGAGGGTCGCAGCACTGACGGTTCGGTTTCCCTGTCGGTTTGCCGTTTCAGGGCACCAAGGTCTCAGTGTCCCCAAACGAGCCTTAAAAAAGAGCAGTCAGTTCGGTTTCCCTGCCGGTTCGCCGTCTCAGGGCGCCGAGGTGCCTGCTTTATCCAACGGTCCTCCGAGGAGGGTCGTAGGAACTAAGCTAGTTAAGAGATAGGCAAGATCTGAGGACTGTCATCATCTCTAATAAAGCTTAGACAAGAAAATGAGGCTATCAGGCTTCTGAGGGTTCCTCCGGGGCAGGGACGATTTTGAGAAATCGTTTCTCCTTGGCAACCTCTGGGGTGCGACTCTCTGAGGAGGGTCGCAGCGCTGCCAGTTCGGTTGTTTCCTGCCGGTTCGCCGTTCAGGACACCGAGGTGTCGGCGTCCCCATACGATCCTCCGAGGAGGGTCGTAGAGCGGTCCGTTCGGTTGCTCCCTGTCGGTTCGCCGCTTCAGGGCACCGAAATGATTGTTCAAGCAAATCCAGAGGCCAGTCTTGAGAGACTGGTTCCCCTAGTAGAATTTCTGGCAGCGTAAAAACTACTGCCACACATTTCTCAGTGGGTCCTGCACACTATAGAAAAGGGTTTCAGAATTCAGTTCGGTTCTTGTTCGCCCAGATTTCAAGTGGTCCTCCTCGTAGTGGTGGACCCGAGCAGGCTTTGGTTGTGGAGCAGGAAGTATTGACACTTCTGTAAATGGAGCTGTAGAAGAGATTCCTCCTCCCAGCAGGCAGCCATTACTTCATTGTTTCTGAAAGAGGATGAGGTGTTGCGTCCTACTCTGGACCTGTGTCAATTAAACAGCAGGTTTCAGAATCTTAAGTTCAATATGCTTAAATATGATTGTGTCACGGATTCAGTCCGAGGTTTCTCTCATAAACTTAAGGGACGCTTACTTATCTTTCCATCCTCATCACAGGAGGTTCCTGAGGTTTGGCGAAGCATACCAATATCGGGGTTCTCCTATTCAGCCAAGGTTCTCACCCCACACCTTGGTTTTCAATATGCGTGGATGCAGCTCTGGCTCCTCTGGACTCCAGGGCATTTGCGTATTATACTATCAATGATTGATTGATCCTAGCTCAATCTGAGCATGTGGCAGTTCGGCATTGAGATGTTGTTCTGTCTCATTTTAAGATGTTGGGGGTTGTTGCTCAACGCCAAGAAGAGTGTGCTCTGAGGACCACTTTTCTAGGTGTAGCCTCTTACAGCAGTAAATGGGGTATATATCATGGCAGCTGCGTCCAACGTAATTACTTTTGGCCTTCTGTACATGAGACCCATGCAGTGATGGCTCAGGACCAAGGGTTTTTTTCTGAGGAGAAAAATGTTTTTCGCATGATCAAGGTCACGCGGCTTTGCCTTCGTGCTTCGGTCTTGAGGAAGAACCTTGGTTCCTCGCCCAGACCCACTGTTGGGGGCTTCCTGTCGACGCATAATGTTATCAACGGATGCTTCCCTCACAAGTTGGGGGGTATATCTAGGCCAGTTACTCACTGTCAAGCACTTTTTAGACTAGTGTCTCTCATGGCAACTGTGTCCAACGTAGTTAATTTTGGCCTTTTGTACATGAGACCCATGCAGTGATGGCTCAGGACCAAGGGGTTTTTTCCGAGGAGAAAAACGTTTCGCATGATCAAGGTCACGCGGCTTTGCCTTCGTGCTTCGGTCATGTCGAAGAACCTTGTTCCCTCGCCCAAGCCCAGTTTGGGGGCTTCTTGTCGACGCATAATGCTATCGACGGATGCTTCCCTGACAAGATGGGGGTGATCATGAGTGGTCGCTCGGCGAATGGTACTTGGCAGGACCATCTAACTTTTAGCACATACTTGGCTAAAAGTGATGGCGGTATTCCTGAAAATCTCAATACTTCCTGCCAGACCCTAGAGGTCACTATGTGTTTGTCCTTTCGGATAAAACACTGATGGTCTCGTATATCAGAGCAGATATCCTGTTGAGGCAGGGGCTGAGGCCCAGGGAATGGAGACTCACCCCAGAGGTGGTGGAGTTTCCTAGGGAGAACTAAAGTCAAACTAAAGTCAGTCGACATTTCAAATCGTTGGTACAACGCATTGCTCTATTTGGTTCTCCCTCACACATCCAGCTCTGCTTGGACTGGATGTGATGTATTAGGTGTGGTTAACACTACACCGGTACGCATTTCCCGATATCTTGGCTCCTGGGAGTTCACCCTCATTTGGAGTTTGGATACTGTGGCTTGGCCTCTGAGGGGGCCCGGCTCATAGAATCCTGTCTCTCGACTGAGGTCGTTGAGACCATTCTCCAATCCAGAGCTCCTTCCACGAGAGAAACTATATGCATTGAAATGGAAATTATTCTCCATCTGGTGTGGCGAACATCACAAGGATCCTGTTAACTGCCCTGTTGGTACAGTTCTTGATTTCTTGCAAGAGCGTTTCTCTGCTGGATTATCTCCTTCTACCTTAAAGGTTTACGTGGCGGCTATATCGGCCTACCACACCCCTCTGGGGGGTACTTCTATCAGGAGAGATCCTCTATTACTAGTTTTTCTCGGTGGTACATGAGGTTGAAACCTGCACTGCACTCAGAGCACCGGCTTGGGATTTGGCCATTGTACTTGAGGGTCTGGCTCCTTAGGTCCCAGTTTATTTTTGGGGGCCTTATAGTGCTGCAGGCCTTTTATCCTCCACCTTTTAATACCCCAGATCAGGAACGATTGAACCTGTTATATCCAGTTCGGGCATTAGATGCCTACGTTCACAGAGCTGCCCTGTGGCGTAAGTCTTAACAATTATTTGTCTGCTTTGGGTCACTCAAGAAAGAGTCCCCTGCATCTAAACAGGTTATGAGCAAATGTATAGTCGAGGCTATATCATTAGCTTATGAAGCGGCTGAACAGCTTTCACCTATGGCTGTTCGGGCCCATTCTACTAGAAGTATGGCGGCCTCTACGGCCTTTATTCCGAGTGTTTCCCTTCTCGATATTTGTAATGCGGCAGGATGTCCTCTCTGCATACATTTGTCAGATTTTATGACCTTGGCCTCTCCACTCCTGGGGCTAGGTTGCTTGCTACTTAGTGTGCGCAAGGACTTCACACAGAACGGGCATTTCTCAGCATGGCGTAGTGGGTATGGGGTTCCCATCGCGTTTGACAACGCAGCTCGAAGTTCCCTTGAAAGGGAACGTCTCAGGTTACGTATGTAACCCTGGTTCCCTGAGAGGGAACGAGAGCTGCGTTCGCCTGCCATACTTCCTGCATGCCCTGATCGACTTGCTTCAGGCCTTTCACAGAAGCTGTCGCGGTCTGATCTCAAGGGTGCTTTATAGTTTCCTGGTCGATGACGTCACCTGACGTCCTACTCTCTCATTGGACTGATTGTACAGACGCTTCACGACCCAATCACGCAGAGCGTTCCCATCGCGTTTGACAACGCAGCTCTCATTCCCTCTCAGGGAACCAGGGTTACATACGTAACCTGAGACGTTTTGCCATGTAAGACATGTTCTGTCAGGACCACTATCGTCAAATACGATTGACCATTAGCATATAGTTTGGATTGGCGATATGGTTCTGGTCTGGGCAGCCCAGCATGGATTTTTTTTGGGATCCAGTTAAATCAACGCTATCTCATGACCAATTCGTACGACTTGTTCTCAGTGATGGGTAGGTTTAGGGCCGGGGTCAGGGGTGGGTCATTCGTACATATCCATTCGCATTTGGATTGGCGGTCTGGTTCTGTTCTCGGCAGCCCAGCATGGATAAGAACAGGAGAGCAGCAATAACCCCCTTTAGGGAAAACAACAGAACCAACATGAATGAATACAGATATCATTCATTCAAGATTTTAAGTACAACATAATTCGAGAATGTATTCTGATTCAAGGGCACTCAGAAGCCCAAACCCTGACTGACGAGAGGAGCTGGGGAGGGAGGAGGATAATTAGCTCTTGAGAAACGCAATAGCTATTGACAATACTGAAGGAGCTCATATATCTATACAGTGATAGGCGTCAGACGTGCAGTCACTGATACGAGATTGACTAACTTGACCTGCCGGGACTAACGCAACGCTTAATTTCCTGGATCAACATATTTGTTTGACCCTGGAACAACATTCCTGTCCGGAATTTTAGTCCTAACCCTATCCACACCTAACCCTAACCATAACACCCCTAACATCAGAGCGAAATGAGGTGAATGAGGCCACGTCCACACAAAGCTGATTTTTTTTTCCTCGTTCTAAAAAAAAATCCGTAAACATGGCGTCGTCTCAAGAAATATCTGCGTGCACACGAAACCACTGAAACCGACTGAAAACGGTGTAGTATATATGCCAGACCAGTATGGGGCGCTGTAATTCTGCCACAGAGATACACTATACACGGAGAAGAAGACTTTGAGCATGTGCAAAACCAGAACCCGTCTAACGGAGAGCCTATTAGCCCCATTGTGTATCATCTTGGTTGCAGTTCCACTAGAATTCCACTGGAGGTGATCGCGGGCGAGAGCAGAATGAATGGGAGTCTATGGGGCTAAACGGCTAAAAGTGTCTCTTTCACCTGCTTGTCGTTAAATCAAAATAGATTTTATTGTTGATTCCGCAAGTTCAATATAGATTATAGGCCAAGAGTCGAATGAACGAGTACTTATGTCCTTTTGATTACTTACAGGTTAGGCCGTTGTTGGCCGGAACACGCTAGCATTCTGCTATTGTGTGACGTCATCACAGTTTTGAACGTATTTTTAGAACAGATAAGTGAACTTAAAAATGCAATTTTCAGCTGAGTGTATTATCTTAGCCCTCCCTTTTGAATGCAACTTTCAAATTACTTGACAAAAAATTACACCCTGAGAAAAGTGGATTTCTGGGGGTGAAACCCCATTGACTCCCATTCATTCTGCACTCGACCGCGAGCGCCCCCGCATGGACAGAGACGTATTACTGCAACCAGTCCAGAAACCGGAAGTAACCAGCCAGTGCCAATTCTCTTCAATTAGACATTCTCTGGCATAACCTTGCACGCTGTATACGAATGTATACGAATCAAGAAGAAGAAGACGAAGATGGCATGTGACACAGCCGACACGTGATATCGTTTCACAAAATATACGGATTGGCTGTACACACGAAACCGCAAGGGTGTCGTTTTCAGAATTATCCACTTTGGGACCCGGTTTAAAAAAATAGCGGTTTCACTCTCCCAAAACGCTATTTCAAAACCAGATCCAAAACAGGATCTGTGTGGACGAAACGCCAAAGCGATAAAAATGTATACGTATACAGCAAAACGCGTCTTCGTGTGGACAGGTCCTGAGAATTCAGAAGCCCTCAACTCTTGTTATAAGCCTAAACTTGAAATAAACTTTAATCTTGTTCCTCAAATCTGATTGGTTGATTAGAATGTTGTTCCAGGATCAACAGAGATGTCGTACTTACTGAAATGATGTTCAACGTCAGAAAAGTGCTCTGTGATTTCAGTTCGGTAACAGTAGTCATGTAGAAATAACAGTTCACCTTTTAGGTACGTGAATATGCTACCTTATCTCACGACCAATTCGTACGAATGATTCAAAAGTGGCTAATTCGTACTAATTCATACGACCTCACTCGTACAAATTTGTACGATTTGTCTAAACCCACGTGACGGTTATGTTTAGGGGCGGGGTCAGGGGTAGGTCATTCGTACGAATTTATACGAATTGGCTAATTCGTAAAATATGTACGATTTAGCTAAATCGTACTAATTCGTACGAGTGAGGTCGTACAAATTGTTACGAATTAGCCACCACGTAAAATTCGTACGAATTCCCGTGAGATCGGGTTGGAATTTCAAAGAAAATAATAAGTGTGTAAAATGTGCTGCAAAGATCAGGAGGTGAAACATGAACGGTGAGCTTGGCTGCATTTCGTACTGCAAACTCCCTGCTGGTTTCTGCCGCAAATGAGCTGTGAGGATCTGCCGCGGGCCGAACGAGTGGAACGGTAGCAGGAACGGGATGGGGGGAGGGAGGGTTTGGTGACAGCCCAGGTCCTGCTCACCCCCCACCCCCAGTGTCCCGTGCTCGCTCTGTCCTCCTCAGACACTGCATTCTCCAGACATTTACATTATTCAAAGATAAATGCATTGTCAATTCTGTGTCTCCACACACTAGATATGTGCGCGGCTCCACTCCCAGCACTGCCAAGGGTCTCTCACCCCTGCTGCCCACAAGACATGCTACAAATGAAATCAAATGGATACTGCTAGAGTGTAGAATAATTTAACCTCACAAAGTGTGCGAGTGTGTGTGTGTGTGGGTTGCACTATGATTAAAATACAACGTACCAAAGCTCTGTGAATTTATCACTACAATGTCACTTAGAGTTTTTGCCCTAGATTGTGTAAGAAATGGGCAGTGATTTCAGACTTGTGGTTCAATATATCTCTATGTCATTTCTTGTCATGTGTAAGCGAGGTTGTCCCTGTGAGAGAACATGATATTGATTAAGTGCATTACTATGTTCTTGCCACTAACAGATAATAACCTGTTCACCCTCCTTGTGCATACATTATGCATCGAATTTGTATGGTGACGTATGGTCTTTCGCACTACAGTCTACACAAACACAATGCTCTCTCTCTCTTTCATGAAGATAAACACCCTGTTTTTCAGTATTATGACATATCCCCCTAATGCTCCATTATCATCAAGTTCTATGTGTGTGTGTGTGAGTGTGTGTGACAGAGGGAGAGAATCCGCTGAGAATCAGATTTCCTAATGAAGGCAATCTCAGAACACTCCTGAGATCCCCGGCAAACGACATGGGCTTTTTTTCAGCCATTTTGTGTGATCATAACATGAACCATAATGGACCCCGTCTGCCCACCACTAATTACCCATCCGGCTCACACCCAAAGACGAGCTCCTCTTGCTCAACCCAGAGGACTAGCCTGAACAAGAGCTCAATGGAAAGGGCCCAAGAGATACAAGGAGTTCTTAATGTAAATTAGTGTTTCATATTCTTGCAGAAATAGATGGTACTCTTTGCAGATTTTTTGGGGGTTAAAAATGATCCAAAATACATATTTGAGAAAATAGATAACCAGCCAGTTTTTCATAACTCTCTGCTTGCCGTAGCTCGATTCAAAGCGGTAAACTTATAAAAATGTTTACTCCAGTGGAACTGGTTGATTTCCGCGGGAGATCCGAGCATGTCTTTGCGTCATTACGTCACATCTGTACACGCACATCTGTACACATAAAGAAGAGTCTCGGCTAGTATAGGCTATATGGCGTGTGATGATGTTGGAGGTGGAGATTTATAACCGTTTCTCACAGCACTTGATATAATTAAATGTATCAATTTGATGCCGGTGTTCTGTCGACTTTTGCTGCCTTGTCGAAAAATGCTATTGTAGCGCGAATTGATCACAGAATGCCGATTAAAGTCGTATGAAATACAATTATAATACAATTCTAAGTTATGAGTAGCTACTGTATACTGTAGGCTACTGTTTTTATTTTTAAAACGGTGTGAAAAGTAAAAATTATCATAAAATATTCATCTTTGACAAAGTACACCTTTCCTCATAGTAACTGAAACTTTCAGTTATTCTTTTTCAGCTGGCTGACCGTAGAAATATTCATATGGTATGGTAAATATTCACGTTATGTATTGTTATGAAAAATATACTATATTCAAAATCACGTGTTACTCTAAAACTGCAAGAAAATCAAAGCCATAAATCTAAACGAGTTGTGTTTGAGCTTTTTTTCTCAAAAAATGAGCTTTTTTTTGGCCGCAGTACCAAAAGTTTTCACTATAAAATGTGTTACCCATTCATTTCCAATGCGGACATTTTTGAGTGTGACTATTTTTTACAGGATCCGTTTAACCTTTTCGAGTCATGTCCATGATTTTTTTTGTGCTTGTGTTTACATTTATTACTAAAACCGTTATCAAGTTTCGTACCTTTTCAATGAAGTAAGAAATAATATATATATATATATATATATATATATATATATATATATATATATATATATATATATATATATATATATATGAGCACCAGAGGGTTGAGTTTATATATGTGCAACAGTAATTCTCAAACCTCAACACACACTGAAATATTGTAACTTAAAAATCTAAATTAACTGGTTTTATTCAAACCAAACATATTATTTATTGTATTCATTTAATCAATTACTTTATGAATTTGCACGTGTGAATGGTACTAAAATGTTTTATTTTTTTATAAAACATGAAGGGTTACCCCTAAACATAACCATCACTTAGATACACTTAGATTCTTAGAAAAATACAAATCCATAAATTAGCCACCAATTTACCAAAACATAAAATAGTTCAAATTGCCATGAGATTGTGTTTGTTATATTATAGACCGTCTTTGATTTCCATTTCAGATACCTGATACTTCAGTTTGCTCTCCCTTTTCAAACATTACATGTAACATAATATAAAATATCAACACATTTCCAAACCAGACATATGAAGTGGATCCACAACTGTCAGATCTAACAATCACAGAACCAATCTCAGGTTTCATTTTCATAAAGAATCCGTGACTGGAGGGCTTATTATGGGTTATTGCAGCTTGTATCTGTCTACTGACATGCAACCTGACCGGCTCTCTTGCTCTGAAACAGATCTGATGTAACGCAGAGAAGGACATTGTTCTGTAGTTACCTGTGGAAGTGAGGAGGATAGAGATCTTCAGGTTAGCACTCAGAATGGATCTCTCATAGGTGTCTCCCGCATGATAAGACGTTTAATTGCCCATTTTTAAACTTCCTTTTCGAAGAGAAAGACTGTGACGTTTAAAACCCAAACCAATGAACGAAGCTGTCCGCCAGCCATTTTTCATATTTAATAGTGGGAGGCCATTTTACAGAAATAACGTGTCTGGGATTACAAATGGAAAGCAGAGAGATTCATTCTTTATCAAGCAGACAGATTAAATTCCAAACCCTGTTACTGTAATAGGTGCACTTGTAACTCCACATAAATTAGGGCATTAATTCAATCAGACTGTGTTTTAAAGAAAATAACACATAGCTCAGAATCCAGCGGTGTAATTTATAGCAAAGCCAGGTTCATTTTCCAGAACAATCCATTTCTCGGCACGTCTGAGGGCTAATATGATGATGTTATAGTGTCTGAATCTCTCATCGCAGAGCCAAATATAAGACAAATGAAGATGTGTTTTATTCCTTCATAATTTCCCACTGAGAATGCCATAAAGGATGACATCCATATGGATTGAGGGTGGGGGTGGTGTTTGCACGCGGAGTGGTATAGTGCTTCTGTAATTTATGGCATCTTTCCTGTATGATCAGTTTGTCTGTCAGGTTGGTGAAGGAGAAAGGAAGGACCAGCCTCAGAAAGAGAACGAGAGAGAGAGAGACATTGGCTGGGTTAAACATCCTAATGGTAAAAATAAATCAAAATTATCAACTGTTGGTCAGTGATATATACACTATGCTGAGAATCTTGCACATGCGTGGAAAAACATACATGGCATACTGTATAGATACACATATATATATATGGTAACACTTTACAATAAGGTTCATTAGTTAACATTAGTTGTTATATTAATATAACCATGAGCAATGCATTTGTTACTGTATTTATCTTTGTTAACGTATTTGATAGAAATACAGCTCAACAAGATTTTAATAAAGGATTAGTAAATGTTGAAATTATCATTAACAAAGATTAATAAACACTGTATATGTGTAGTGCATTATTCATGCTAACTAATGTAAATGTAATGTAACCTTATTGTAAAACATGATCGTGATTTTAACGGTAAAAGACTGTAAAAATGCTACAGTAAAAAAAAAACTATTAATTGGTTAACATAACCTTTCCTTACTATACACGGTAAATAACTGTGATAAATGTAATGGTAAATTTCATGTAATTTTACTGTAAAATACCGTTAAATTTACAGTTTTAAAAGTGAAAATGAACAACTCATTGTATAATTTACAGTGAAATAACATAAATTGTCATTCCCACAATTCCCTGCGTGACACTTGATGTATTTTTGTTGAAATAACATTTTTGCTTAGTCTTTTTCTAATCAGTTATGTGCATTAGAGTTTTATGTGACATTTAATGTTGTTAAATTAATGTTTATTGCCTTAAAATTTCATGTGTGTTACCATGATGGTGTTTAATGTTTGAGTGAATGACACTGTGCAGCTTCTATAGTTGGTTGTCAGTGTATTACAATAGTACAAAACAGATATTAATACTTCAATGGGTCGATCATTTAACATTATATCAGATTTTATTCAGTTTATTTCTGTAAATTTTCAGTTAAGTCTGTAAAACCTTGTTACTGTAAGGTCTTGCTACCGTATTTTATACGGTAAATTTCTCTGCAAACCACAGCTGTCGGTATTTTACCATACATTGAACACATTTCAATTGGAGATGTTCATATTCCACACTTGGTTCATGTGTTATATATATATGTATATATATATATATATATATATATGGAAAACATTTTTGTCAATTTTTCTTCCTTGTTGCAATTTAAAACCAATTGTCATAACACTGTTATGAACACTATATAATGAATACTTATTATATATGGCTGTGTTTGTGTATGCAAACTCATAGCTAGTAACTATTAGTCTTCATTATTTTCAGACAACTCTAGCATGATGCTGCGCCCCAAATGAAGGCCATAATGTAATGTGATGATGTATGGAGACCTGCTAACATTAGGCTTTTCACTCATTTTCATGGTCCTTTTTTTCTCACGCTAAAAAGAGTCATTGGTGAAAGGGCATTGCTTTACAACTAAACATCACAAAATTGCTGTTTCAGCAATTTTACAGCAAATCCAGCAGACGCGTCTGACCTTTTGTGACGACTTTTAGGATGAGCAGGCCAAAAATACTCTTTCCTGGTAGAACCAACTATACACCAGTCAAGCTTGGCTATGTAATCATTAATACGGACTGTACTGTTCCTGAGCTAGTAACACTAGACTCCTGTTATATCAAACTCGGGGCACATGGGGATAAAGAAGGACTTGGCAATGCAGTTCTTGAGTTATTTCTAGAATGTTCTACTTCATACCAAACTACAATTTTATCTTCTCATCTTTTTTTATTTGAAAGAAGATCAGGCTTGCTATTTGTTAACACATAAATTCTATCAGACTCTTTATATCAGATAATCTGATATCTTGAATGCATTGCAGTCCTCAATACATGTCGACATAATTCACATTACCAGTCTGAACTGACACAGAGATGTTCATCCGCACTTGGTTCATGTGTTCAAATTATTCTTTACAAGAACTCTTGGGTGAGAATGCCTTTTTTATCATTAGTTTATGACCTAAAAAATAAGCACACAGTGATTCACTTTTTATAAAATTTGAATAATTTGAGTCGACAATAACAACAAACTCCTGAGTTTAAAATGATCTAATCACGTCACAAACCTTGGAAATTATAACTCTTTGGTTACAATAATTTGCTCATCTAAAAGCGGTAATCTAAGAAGTGGACTGATGTGATTGAGTGAAATATAGCCAGCTTTATATAAGCTCTCTGCTCAGTGTAAACATAAATCAATTCAAAATGAAAGCTCCATCAAAATATAAGTTTAAACAAATGCACAGTTTTATTATCATTATATAAGTGCACTAATAGTGCAAACTTGCAGCCTAAATGACATTAAACATACTTTAAAAATTAGTTGAATCTTGTATAATTTATAAAAAAGTTGAACTTATTTTCACGAGTCAAAGCAATGAGAAAACACATGAAGAGTTCAGATGCAAAAGCCTCTAAGTGCCATTTGAAATTTTCTAGAATGATCATTTTTATCAAGCTTGTATATTTAAGTTCAGTAATTTCACTTAAATGGCAATGAAGATTACCTATTAATTGTTATTTAAGTGAAATTACTGAACTTAAATATACAAGTTTGATAAAAATCATCATTAAAGAAGAAAATTTCAAATGGCATTTAGAGGCTTTTGCATCTGAACTCTTCACATATTGTCATAACTTATTGATCTTATCATTTTTTTTTTTTTTTTTTTTTTACATCAAGCAAATCAATAAGGGCATACAGACAGTAAAATCCACATGAGGTTCGGATGAACTGTCACTGATGGTTTGATTTAGTTCTAGAATCGTGACAGCGAGAGCAGTGTGATGGAGCAGGCCTTCCTTCTCTCTCTCTTCGTCTGCTTCATGGACCTGTTCTGGAACCAGATGAGTCTCGCTCGGGTGCACAGCGAGATATCTTCTAGATTCGCCCAGGTACTTGTGGGACTGAAACTCCTTCTCCAGTTCAGGGAGTTGTTTGGTGAAATTAGTGCGGCATGCCTGTTACCTGCAAAAAAGACAATGTAATACGGACATCATTTATTATATACACTCTAAAAAATGCTGGGTTGTTTTAACCCAACTTTGGGTCAAATATGGACTAACCCAGCCGTTGGGTTAAATTTTTACATTACATTTTTAACCCAACATTTCGGGTTTGTCCATATTTGACCCAAAATTGGGTTAAAACAACCCAGCATTTTTTAGAGTGTAGGTTGGCTATGCAAACGGAAAACGTTTTTGCTCCCATCTCCAAGACTTGCCGCGACCCACCGAGACTGAGAGAAACTTTGGGACCCGCCACACTGCGCGTTAGCATGCATACGTTGTTGTGTCGCTTTGCCTTAAAGGGGTACTCCACTTTTTTGGGAAATAAGCTCATTTTACCACTCACCCAGAGTTAAACAGTTGGGTTTTTTACCATTTTCTAATGTACTCAGCCGATTTTTTGATATTTAGAAGAATATCAGTAACCAGACAGTTGGTCTTATTGACTTCCATAGTATATATTTTTCCTACTATGGAAGTCAATGAGACCAGAAACTCTCTGGTTACTGATATTCTTCTAAATATTAGAAAATCGGCTGAATGGATTTGAAAACGGTGAAACTCAACTGTTTAACTCTGGGGGAGAGGTAAAATTAGCCTATTTCCAAAAAAAAAAAGTGGAGTATCCTTTTAACTAACATATTTCTCCAGAGTTATGCAATGCTCGTTGAAAAGGGTTCCGTGTTGCATGCGTATAGCCTAAACATCTCAAAGCGTTCGGGACCCGTGTGAGCCAACACTAGCATTTCTATCATAACGCACTTGAAAAGAACCTTGTCCGAGGTTAATCGGGTGTTGACATGATGATCCAGAATGCTTCTCGTCAGTCGGGTGCCTCCGGGGTAAGACGGGCCGCAGTCTTTCTCTGATCCTGACAGTGCTTGGCCGTGAAAGTCATAAAGTTCCCACCTGGGTAACAGTTGAAGAACGAGGTCATTATATCTCTTAAAGCACCACTTTAAACGGTGAATGATAGCTCGCGTCGCCTGTCTTCATTACTGTACTTTCTGGCTCAACATGTAAATATTGCCTACAACAACGAGGGGCGGGGCTTCCCCTTCCTCTGACCAATCGAAAGCGACCCTTGTGTCGAGCCTATAGTGCTTAGTGTATATCGTTGGACTATTATGCATTCACATGCCCCTTTATTCCCACCCACCACAACATGTTTGCAAGAAACGATTTGCTTTGCAAACTGAAAGTGTTTTGCAGGATTGGCATTGTTCAATTAAAATGCATGAATTAACATACCAAACTATAGCCTTATCTAAAATGTTTGATAGTTTTGTCGTGCATTTCAATATTGTGTGCTTTGTAGCCTGCGACAATCATAAAAAGTTAAAATAATAAATAAAAGAAATGCTTCTCTCATCATTAAATCGCGTGATGAATTGAGTGCTTGGTTGTGCGGTTTTTGTCTCTTTTGAGCTGAAGATAGACGCAGCGCATCTGGCTTCTCCCCTCGGAAGACTCGGAACTGCTGTCGAGGAAAATTGTGCACAATCAGTGATTGATGAGCTCAAGCTACCAAATACCCATGACAACTGCAGCACTCAAACTGCGACTCCTTTTCTGTAACGTGTTATCGAGCGCCTATTGTAAGCCGATACAGAGTGAAATAAAGCGTAATTGGTCACATTTGTTTAGAAATATACGTGGGATCAGTTCATTGGTTGCTTTATTTCAAAGCCCATAACAAATAGCCTAATATGAGCCACCGCGCGGTTCAGCTTTCTCAGAACTTATGTGGAATTAATTCTAGAGGAAATTAAGTCAAAGCGTGCTTTTCTGAATCCATAAGACAAGCACGGGATTAAATCCCAAATTTAACAGATCGCAAATGACGCCTGGTGTTTTAGACATCGATGGACAATGAACTGAAAATCCACTGCCTGCTAGTCCAATTTAATAGGCCTGTTTGTGGCTGTGTCCGTCATTGAGATATATGAAAAAGCATTAGGCCTACCTAAAATAAGAAGCATCTGGAGCTCTTTGATCCGACTTCCAATTGATGGTCCAAATGAGCTGAAAATGGTCTTGTCCTAATCTCTGTGTGAACCGCAAAAGTAAAATAGGCACTTTGTTTATTTTATTTCTATTTCTCAAGTTGTACATGTTAGCCCTTAATGCCGAAGAGAAAAGATGTAAGGACTCACTTTTTTATTATAACTTTTTTTTTCATGTAGCCTACCTATTTATTAAAATTCTACCTGTTCACTATTACAAATAAATGTTCTTTATTGGCAACAACGTATCCACGAATAACTTAACATCCATGGAATATTTCCATTCCACAAAAGGTTTTTTTATCGTGGAAACCGATTCTTTATAGATTGTTAAAATTAAGAAATTACTCAAAGAACGGATCACTGAAAGGTTATTTGTTGAACTGAAAATGGTTCTTCAATGGAATCACTGAGGAAACCCCCTTTTGGAACCTTAAGAGTTTATATGTAAATCAAATATTTATTTATTTATTTTATTTTATTTTTTAAGCTATACGATTAAAATGTAAAATCCAACCGGTTTATTTAAGTAGGCAAAACATGAATAGAAATGCATATAGTCTTAAAAATAAGCGGGTAAAAATATGATCATGAAAGAAAAGACTATAAGAAGAGGTATAATTTCAATTTGCGCAACCAACAATTCATTATTGCTTCCATTAGGATGAACAAACCTGCATATAGCCACGGGAAACTAATCTAATGTCACATTGTATAATAAAAGACCTTTATTTTCCACATTTTGTGCACCATTGGAAAACTTTGAATCTGTGTTCAGGATACATTTTGTTTCCCGTGCAATTTTTTTTCTAGTCTTGATTAAATATCGATATTTTATTTAGAACCGACATTGTGGGAATATTTATATATATGTCCTTACCCTTAGTGGTTAAGACCTTTGCAGCTCAATCTTTCTTTCTTTCCAGCTTTGAGTTGTCTCTCATCCATACCAATACCATTGACGCCAGAGTGTGTTGTCACAGTCTCTCTCCCTCTCCCTCTCCCTCTCTCTCTCTCTCTCTCTCTCTCTCTCTCTCTCTCTCTCTCTCTCTCTCTCTCTGGACAAAGTTTGAAATGTGTTTCCACAGTTGAGAAAGCAAAAAGCTTTGTTCATAAGGAGCTGGAATCAGTAGCGAGACTGAAAGCGACGAGTTTTTGATTAATGAGCTTTGAAATGCCTCGCTAGGGGAAGCCGGGAAAGAGCCTGTTCTGTTAGAGACGGCTTGCCAGTGCTTACAAAAGCAGTGCCGCTTTAGGCTATTCATTACCACATTATAAGGTGCATTTTAAAATACATAGACCTATATGTATTAATGCATGCGCAGTGGTGTAGGTTAATGTTATATCAAACTGTTTATAAGACAAAACACTTGCTCTGTATCAGAATTGCCATTCAGATCCCAATCTATTAAAAAACGTGATTAGCAATACTTTAATCTTGAAAAATTGCTACAACAATAGTGCTCAAGAAAAAAATGCCTACATCTAGATTTGCACATGGCACCAGTTTAGCAAAGGTTGGCATTATTTACATTTAGGTATTTAATAAATAACCAAAGGGGAATTTATCTGTGAAATCTCCCAATTTCCCAAATCATATATATAAAAAAAACATTCGTTAATCTGTTTCAAATTATATGGTGATGAGCGTCTCTTAATATTACCAAATTTTAAATAATTGCAATGCCTGGTGAGGTTTTCTATTGTGTACAGCCGGGTGCGCGCACATTCACGCGCATCTGGATGGGGGTGAGAGAGAGAGAGAGAGAGAGAGAGAGAGAGAGAGATAGATAGAGAGAGAGAGAGAGAGAGAGAGAGAGAGAGAGAGAGAGAGAGAGAGAGAGAGAGAGAGAGAGAGAGAGAGAGAGAGAGAGAGAGAGAGAGAGAGAGAGAAGGTGCCTCCTTTGTTTACAATCCTTATGTTTCCAAAATGGCGCCTCCGCCTTGTAAGTTGGGCGATATACAAGTTGGAAATCTATTCATATCCACACAATAATACGAAGATGTTAATTTCAATTGATCTTAAATATGAAAATGCATGATTGATGTAGCATTTGTAATTGCATTTTTTTAGCTTAAGCACTTTATTTACAAAATGTTTAACACAATAAAATATAACATTTCCATATCGCTACCATTTCATCATTTAATGCATGGACAGTGCAACTCACAAAATAACATTTATAATGGACGTGAGGATGTGTCGTAACGTGCTGGTGATTGTTCATTACCATGGCAATAATGAAAGATTGCCAAATTCCCAAATGCAGCCTATAATAACAATAATTACAATTTCGAGATTCTTGTTAATTCTTCAGTTTCACAATATTTTATTACTGAATGAAGAAAGAAATACACCAGTCCCACATTGCATCACCTTGTTTTGCACCAGTTCAACGGCTTCTGCTCAAAAATAAATTCTACAACTGTTATATAAATAATATACATGAGAAGATAAATAATGTGCATTACAAACGACAAATAATAAATATAATACTCGGTCAATATAAACGCTGCATGGAAATAATAAATAACGGCATTTGTAATGGAGAAATAGGAAGAACCCGTGAGAAGAACAAAGACGCAATGGTTCTTTTCCTCTACAAATCCCATCTCTATAAAGACGGATGCCTATACTGTCAAATCTACAGAACTTACCTTCAAGTAACACGTTATGGAAATTGCCCTCATTTCGCCAAGACGGTTCTTCCAAGAACCAAACAACAAACAACCGCGTGTATCGTCAACAGTCAAGAGAAATGGACCACAGCTATTTTTTTAAAAAATAATTACAATCATATCAGTAATAGTCATATCAATAATAATAATAATACAGGATAATACGGTTTGTTTCTCTCAGAGTGTAGTTTTATAAATTAGTTTAACTAGTGAGGTAATAAAAGAGCGACTTTGCGCTTGGGATCCTTACAGATGCGTGAGTTTGGGCGCATCGGGCAGCCTTCCCTGAGACGCGTGGTGAGAGCTGAGGTCTGTGTATGTGGGGTGCGGGTCACACGGTCCGTGGTGGTGGTTACCCGGAATCTGAGCGGCACAGCTGTAGTCCACACTAGCGGATGAGGGATGGGGAAGATGACCGAGGTTGAACATGGGGCCCGAAGCTGGCATTGAGTCAACGAAGTTTCCCCCGACGTACACAGGGCTACTTTGTAAATTCGCATTGGCAAAGCTGCCGTTGCCCTGCATGCTGTGGTGCTCGTACTCTGTTCCCGGGTACCTTTTCTGTTGCGGTAAGCAGCCGCCCAATGGCGCCGTGTAGGCTGCCAACCCGTACATGTTCTGTTGCGGTTTGGCGAACGACGGCGGAGATGGCGCGTCGTAGCTTAGGCTGTTCGGAAGCTGACCAGAATATCCAATGTGATTCGAGCCACTTAACGGCGGGCTTCTGTCCGGAGAGTGTCCTAGGGGGGAATGCATTATGCCTTTAGATTTCTGATCTTTTTTGTACTTCATCCGCCTGTTTTGAAACCAGATCTTTATTTGGCGCTCGGTGAGATTGAGCAGATTGGCCATCTCCACTCTTCTGGGACGGCACAGGTAGCGATTGAAATGAAACTCCTTCTCCAGTTCAACTAGTTGGGCGCTGGTGTAGGCAGTGCGCACTCGCTTCGAGGCAGGGCCAGGTGGACTCTTGTCATCGCAGGCTTCTCCTGAACACAGGGAGCAGAAATGTGCAATGGATTAATCGTGTAACATGATTTCAAGGCCAAAGAAAGGCAAACACAATGATAATAGCTGCAAGTGCAGCTCTGGGTAGATTTCGGGTTGGCCACACACATACCTGCGGTCGGGCAGTTGGTGCTTTTCTGCTTTGCGTTTTGGCGGGACTCTTTCATCCATGGGAAGATCTGCTTGGTGATGACTGGGGTGGCAGTGCTGGAGCCAGTGGAGCTGGGGGATTTCTTTTTTTGTGTAGAGTTGGTGTTTGGACTGGGTGAGCTGGCTGCTAAAGGAGCGGCCTGCTGTTGCTCGCTGATACTCTCTGGCTGGCTGTTGCCCTGGCTGGCACTTGGTCGCATACAACTTCCATTGATGTCTCCGTTTTTATGTGCTGGTGGTCGGACTGATGTGGTTTGAATGGGGCAGATTGAATTTTGATAGTCATTCTCTATGCTGGAGGATGAGAAGCCTTGGTGTGTAGAACCATATGTATAGGAGTCAGATTTAGGGTACGAATATCCTCCGAAAAGTCCAGCATTGTCATAATAAGTGGCTTTCTGCATTGTGAAGGTTCAAACTAAGAGAGCCCGTGAACTCCTGTTGCATGGACTTGTCAATCACGTGATTGGGGCTTCCCACAGATTTTCTGTCCTTTGACCTGCTGAGAAAGAAAATGAATCAGTTTTAGCAAAAGATTTTGCCATTTTAACTTGAAACAATCGTTGAGGTGAGATTCCAAACACTTAAAAACATCCATATTTGAATTTACAGATTTATAGTTCCTTTCAAGTCTTAACAACATGTAGGCGAACCAGACCCCACTGCAAATGAAAACAGCCCGTATAGCATTTTCACTTTTTAAATATGAGATGGAAATACATTTCTCTGAACTCTGCAATTTCTGGTGTCAGATGTCAAGCAATATTCCCTATTCCCCCTAACTTTTTAGATTTAATAAATGTGATCTTTTTTATTGTTTCCTTTTTTTTTTTTTTCTTAATGCCAAAGATAATGGGTGGTATTCATTCTATGTGGCTTCCTCAGCTGGACTATTAAACTTAGCATTAGTTTCTTATATTGTCATCTTGTGAAAGTGCCTTTCGTCAAATCTTGTTGCTCTGCCTCTTTGCAAATCAGGTTGGGAAAAGGCCAAATTGTGCACAGTATTGCACCATTGTTCTTTATTTTTTATGTTTTAGAATGTTTAAAACATAAACAAATCACCATTCACCATAGTAATAGATCTCATGTTGTGATCAGCCATTTTTCGCAAGGCCTCTCTCTCTCTCTCTCTCTCTCTCTCTCTCTCTCTCTCTCTCTCTCTCTCTCTCTCTCTCTGTTTTTCTTTATTCTTGACTAGTCAAACCCCTTCATCTTTTCACTTTCAGAACTCTAGGCAAGAATGACACAAGACGGTTAAAATTTAACTTATGCTAAAAGTACCCCATTGAGTGAAACGAGACGGCAGAAGAAGGAGAATCAGCATTTCTCTTCAAACAATATCCCATTCTTCCCCGACTCGTTGCTCACTACTAGACATCTTGGGGGGTCGTTCAATAGAATAGAACATAAAACATTCTATATTAAATATATTCGTATATTCGATAGAAATATCTACTCGTAGCATAACGGGGAGAAATGAGACGTTGGTGGTCCTGGAATTGTACATATTTAACGTAGTTTGAAACCACTTAGAGATTCGGGCTAATAGTTTGATCGGTTCACATTAATAAAGTTAATCGATTGATTTTTGTTGAATTTTGATATAACTGGTCTGTTGCTCTTTGTGAACATTATACGAAATAACAATCTTTATAAACAAAATGCATAGGCCTACAAATGCATTTCCGCGAAATAGATTATAAGAAAGTTGCCTAAATAACCAAACGTCTCTTTTTTTGTGATTTCTATAATATTGTACCTGATACATGTAAACCATGTATAATGTTTAGTTTATTATATTAGTTTATTATAAAGCTCTTTGGAACACTATTAAACTTTAAATTGGTACTTAATCTGTATCATTATGACATAGCTTCGATGTTAGGCGTGTTTCCCGCCGATTTGAGTTTTAAAATCAAAGTCCTTCCACAAACTGAGAGCATACACCACACCAAACAGATTTCTTTCTTTCTTTCTTTCTTTCTTTCTTTCTTTCTTTCTTTCTTTCTTTCTTTCCTTCTTTCTTTCTTTCTTTCTTTCTTTCTTTCTTTCAAGATAGGTTTTCGCCCAAGTGACTGTAGCTCGTGCTCAATACAGTAGTTATTAGACGGCCTGAAGCTCCGCACGATACATATCAATGCACCTGTCATTGTAGAGCCCGACTAAATTTATGAGTGGCCATGCTAGAGCCGTAAATGCCTCACAGAGGGGCGAGAAGAAAAGCACTCCTCAAGACTTGGGACCATCAGAGTGGTAAAACTCTAAGCGTAGGAGGATGGCTGGGGGCAAGAATGTCCCGCTACAAGCAGATCCCACAGCCCGCCGGTATAAATCCAGCTACTGCACTAATTCACTCACTCTTGTCTTCAACCTTCTTTAACTACATGTAATGGAACACACTTTGACCAATTGCGCGGATAGCCGTGGATTTTAGTAGAGGATACTAAAAATTAAGAAGACAGTGCGGTTCGGATGGGAATATTTGTTTTGGTTTTTGCACGCATGCTTTTTGGTTTTGTTTATTTGATTTGTTTTTCTCTATATCAGCGAGATAGCATTGCTATTGCATGTTATATTTCCTACTTTGCTCTAGATGTAAGTGTACACTTGAAATTGCATGGGAAAAACCATGTAAATAATTGTTAAGTTAAATTGTTAAAATGTTGTCTAAGCTCAGAGCGACACATGAATTTTAATTTAACACGTTTTTTTTTTCTTTCTTTCTTTTTCTGGCCCATAAGTTTTAATGGGCTGTGTTGCAAGCAATGAAATATGGCGTCACAAGAGTTATGAGTAAACGATAGGTTATAGCTAAGTAATACATACTATTGTTTAATTTCAGTGCAAACTTAAATATATAGACATCTCTTACCGCAGTCTGTGGTTTCCTCTCCCCTCTTTCTCCTCAAGCAGTCTTCATAATTTATACGGCAACCTAAAGAATAAAAATGATTTTAATTGTTGTTCTTTTTATTTCCTCCAGCTCCCCGTTTTAAAAAAAGGGCTGTTATAATAGATTCAATGCGTTATACTGCCGAGTATGTTACGTTTGCAAAATGACAGCTATGGTTGAGTCTTTCATTCTGAATGTGAATTCACGGCCATCAGCGATGATACCACACATTTATAACATTTTTACATAATGTCCCGTTTATTTAATGAACTAATTTATTTCCCCCCCTGGACGTTTAGACTGGTTTTGAGAGAAGTAAAAGATGTAGTTGCATGAAAGAGAGAGAGGGAGTGAGAGAAGAATGGAAAAAAACCGACATAAGCGATTTTACACAAAGAGATGCTGGCCAAAATATTTAGCACTCATAAGCCTTTTGGGTGACCTTTGGCTTCCTCTCCAATAACTCACTGATTAATGAACAACGGACGGAAGGGACTCAAGTCACAATGCAATCCACACCACACAACTTTTTCACCGGTGATTTTAAAACCAAGCGCGAGCCTGAAGACGAGATTTTAATCCTCATCCTACCAGACAGACGACCTGTTCTGTTTCACTCTGAAAATCCTTTCGAAAACATGAGACGAGGACAACACCTTTCAACTAGCCTATGGGATTAATACTACTATTACTATTATTGTTATTTGCCGATGGACCGCAACGTTGGCAAATGTAACTAAAACAAGAGAATGCACGTATAGCCTGTGTTTTAAACTGGTGTGTCACGTTCAAAGTCTTAATAGGATAAATGTAGCGAACAAGTCAGCCGAACAAGGTCTGCCTTTATCAGGCGAGCGTGTTTTCGCCCACGCACTCCCACGGTAAGTTTGGTACTCATAATAGAACAATGGGCGGTAAAGAATAATGGACTCTGGAAGTCGGGTTGTAAATATATACATGTATATATCTGCTACTAATTTGCATGCATCTCTTTTGTAGAAAAACTGTTTTATATGCAATCATTTTAGGCCCTAGTGAAGTTGTAATGTAAATAATGAGTGCATTAATTAGCTTAGCTTAATGGAGGGAAAAATCCCGAATCATCTCACAAATCAAGTAAATCGAAAACATATACGTTTGTGATTGAGCCTCGACGTATTGGTAAGATATTGCAAATGCAAGGACAGAACTGAACGTTTTGTGAAATGCATATGAAACAGTTACTATTTAAAAATAGCCTAATCAAAAGCGCTTGTCTGAAAATCTGTTATTTATTTGTAATAACCATTCCGGAAATAGAGCTCAATTGCAAAACGGGCTTAGAAGACCAAATTTAATTTGGAGATAAAAATATATAAGCCTGATATTATAACCACCATATTAGTTCTAGATTGTCATTGCACAGCATGCTTTTGTGTCAAAAAATCAACTTTACATCTTAATTAATATTTTCATCTTAAATGAATTATTGCTCTTATATCATATGCGTTCCATTCAAAATGCATGTAATGTTGTTTGAATCCAAATAGTTTGGAATAAATTACAATCCAAATCAGAGACACTGGTTTAAATGGAAACATGATGCTTAAATTTTTACCCTAACCCACATATGTCATGTCTAAAATCGCATTGACTATAACACAAATTAAAGTGATTAACGATCTCACAATGTATGACACAGATGTTTTATCATGTGCATGGCTAACTCAGCTACCACAATATGTAAAATGAAATAGCAACTCTAAAACTGCATGACTGAAATGACCTTGCATGTAAAACCTCAAAAAAACAGACAAGGTTGCGCAAAGCTGAAAAAACTATAGTCTTGCAGTTTTACCTCTATGTCTTCAAATCGTACTTGCTTAGTTGGTAGGCAATGACATTAATAAAGATCAGCTGCTTTGAATGGAATAAATCATATTTTTACGCCGGCCTAATGTGTAAACCCACGCTTAAAGGTTACGTTTTGTCGTGCAATTGCTTACCTGTGATGTCAATTTATTATATAGCCGTGCTTCTTAGTCTCAATATATCTCAGTACAGCTGCTCGGATATATCCTTCACCCTTTGTCTAAAGACAGTACTGTCTTAAATCTGATCTCGCGCTTTTCCAGTCATTTCCATATACCAATGCAGACAGTATTCCCGAAAGAATGGGAGCCACTCACTCAGCTACCAATAAAAAGCCAAGAAGGTCTTCTTATTCCAAAACGAAATATTACTAGCAATCAACTTCCCATTGGAAAAAAAAAAATTGAAGGTTTTACAGAGGCAGGCTCACCGAACCAGTCGACATTACTATATTTCGGAAACCTTATCATGACAAATACAGGCGCTGCCTTAAAATACAAGCATATTTGTTCACGTGATCCCGATCGCAGATTGTCCTGATTGAGACTGCTACTCCAACCAGCTTCACCTCACAAATACATTTAAAAAGCAGGAGCACTAACATTCCCTCCAGCCGCACATCATTGTACAATGATTTTGCACAAGATCTCAGTCACTGAATCGGAGTGTGTCATTATAAGGCAAATGCTATTGCGGTTTGTTATAGCTTTGCAACCCAGGCTTAATAAAAGAATAATAAAAACAGACGTTCAAAAGACACACAAAACATTTGTTTTATCGTTATGTTGTCTTTATTTGAAAGACCATTTTTTTGTATAATCCGCGCAATCATTAGATTTTTATTCTTCAGTCCATTGTGCTTAATTAAATATCTTATTTTGATTTATTTCCTTTTTATTATTATTATTTTTATTTAACACAGTCTTATGGGCATGTGGATCGGACAATCTTTGAAAGCAGCAACATTATGGTTTTTATTTCTTTAAGATTATTTAATATGTTCCTTTTTGCTCGCTGTTTTGAAAAGAAATCCGGGAAACCTCTGAAATATTGTTTGACTATTATGGTTTCGGCAATGACAGCAATGTATGACCTCGTCAGCCAGAGAGATTCATCAAAATCATCCCAAATTCTATATTGTTCTTCTCAAAAAGCAAGAGTGTGTATTGATCCCCATATGTGAGTATGAAGTGTAAAAATGGGTATTTTCAATGTCTAGATTTTTACTACTTGGAAAATAAAGCTTCCAACTGGGTGTTTTAGCATCAATGTCATTGAAGAACCATTTTCGGTTCCCCAAAGAACCTTTCAGTGATCGGTTCTTAAAATAAAAATACTAATTTCCCTTAGTGTCCCACTATAAAAAACCCTGAATGTTCCATGAATGTTATGAAACCGTCGATACCAATACAGAACCATTATTTTTAAGAGTGTATAATTGTGCATTAAAATACATTTTTTGTTTTATTGTGTTTTCTAATTGCCTCAAATACATTAAAACTCTCTCACCCTTCACTTTTTTTTTCTTTTTAACGTAAAATGATCAAAGCGGTTAATGCAAGCCGGTGAGGTTGTGTAGGCTATAGTCCGAGTCCGAATGCTTGCTTTATGGCTGTGCTTTATGGATATGTACTGGATGGAAAGATGGAGATGAAACGACTGGGAAGGCGGCCGAGCGCAGGATTGTCCTGAGGAGAGGATGCGAGTCTTCTCCCCTTGCAGCATATGTTCACGGGCTAATAAAAGTGAAAGATTTACAGTCCACGCCCGGCCCCCAACAGCCTCTCACCCTTTCAGGAATTACTGAGCATGATTTACAACGATGCAGATCACCGTCATCCCTCTCCAACAGCTCCAAACACTTGGATAGATCTACGATCACAATGCACCATTACTAAACACAAGTGGAGTTTTGTCACCAAAGAAATTGTATTTGGATGCATGCCTTTTTTTTTAAATATATATAATAATTTGCTGTTTTGTTAACGTTTGTCAGGATGCAAAATCCACTTATTCAGGCAATTCTTCATGCCATAACTATGTGATGATTTCCCAGACTTCTACAATGAATTCAAGCTTGTGTCCTTTTTTTATCAAACCACGTCTCCACAAACGCTCGCCGCTGAATCGTAAAGAACAGCATGACGGATTATAAATCACAAATAGGCCTTCGTTAAAGCCCTAAACACTCTCGCACTGGACTTCACATTTTTTATCGCTACACAGATGCATCAATAAGCAATTTTTTGCAATAATGCAAAAAGCCTGCATTTAATGCTTCAAAAGTAAAAGTGTTGTTACTGAAGAATTGTTATTCATTGACACAAGATTGTGCTCCACGCTGAAGCTATTTGAGAAAGAAAAAAAAAATCACAATGAGCCTGAAGTTGTTTCAGTCAGTCCGCGAGGAAGACTGAATCAAAGGACACCATTTATCAAAATTCTGACAGATATGTTTATTCGATGTCTTACAGCAAATATTAATCTTAAATGTTTACCTACCGATCTTCCATTGGCTGAAACGCTGTACGGTTGCGGTGGTGTGAGATACAGGACCGTTTGGATATTATTTTCTTGGATCTCTTCAGTTTTCAAGTCTGATAGAGTCCTCGCGATTAATGACGACGCCGTGTTTCTAGGGGACGTGCTGCATTAATTATTTAGACAATCACGTGGTCAAACAAAAACGATACAGAACGGAACCATACACCGAATTCTATCTTGGGATGTCGACAGCGCAGGTTGATTTATCTTAACGGGTTTTCTCGATGGGCGAAGACATTTTCACCGAACAGCTGGAAATCAAAAATGGCCGTTTGAGTTCGCATTGTGCGAGCGGCGGTATAGTCGGTGATGCAGAGTCATTGCAAATGGAACCGCGTATGGCTCCCATTTATTCTGTTCAGACATCCAGGTCAATACTCAGAATGCCTTGGTACTGAAAGACAATGGAGAAATCCCCTGCGTGTTTTCACAAGGGTTCAAAGGCTTTTTAATCAAACTATATATATATATAGGCTAAATGATATATAGCCTATGACACATGACACATCTAACATGATTGTTTGTTAATGTTTTGCCTATTCAAGCTGTAATAAACTTTACATTTTGTCCTGGAGGTGTGTTGGTGGTATTATAATCTCTGTTTTTCTCTCTCTAACTCTCTCTCTCTCTCTCTCTCTCTGACTCAAGTGTCTTTACATTGACAATGCATTGGTCATTTATAAAGTAGTCTACATTAAACACACACGCACACACATACTCACATTAAATGTGAACCTCAATTAAAAATAAGTTTATAAAATAATAGCAAATATTCTCTCTTGCAAGCGCAACCTCTCTCCACCAAACACACACACTTCACACTCTACAAAATGCTGGGTTGTTTTAACCCAACTTTGGGTCAAATATGGACAAATTGGGTTGCATTTTTTAATGACATTTTTAACCCCACGTTTGGGTTTGACCCAAAGTTGGGTTAAAACAACTCAGCATTTTTTAGAGTAGTACATGTTTTAGGGGGCCAATGTATATTCTGTCCTTAACCCTACCCATCACACAAAACTTTCTGCATTTTTACATTTTCTCACAGTAGCCTATGATTTATAATCTGGATCCTTATGGGGACCAAAAAATGTCCCCACAAGGTCAAAAATGAATGGTATTACTATCGTTGTGGCATTTGGTTCCCACAACGTAGGGTATACCAGGCCACACACACTCACACACACCCACACACTAAACTATCAACATGGGAACATTGCATAGACTTCTTTTATTTTTACATAGGCTACAACTAAGTTAAATATAGCCTAATCGTAATCCACGAACTTCATTTACTTTACTTTTTTACTAAAATGAGATTTTGGGAGATTTTGTCAGGTTTAACTCACTTCTGGCTACAAATGTATCCCCAAATATATAGTTAAATATAATACATGACGGGATAACGCACTCACACACCAAGCACACACAATGTCGGTGCTGATGGACAACGCTGAGAACAAAAAATGAATTTGATTAATATTTAAAAGATAGAACTCTGGTGTTATGTAAAAACAACCATAGTATTGCTTGCTCATAATTCTCTCCATAAAGAGCAGAGGACCCTCGCCTACATGAACGGTTTATCAATAAAGCTTTGACATGAAATATTTCGTTTAATGAAGCAAAATATATGGTGGTTTATTTATGATTTGTAGTTTTATCATAATCGCAATCAACGTAACATACCACGTTGTAAGGTGCGGGATAGCCCTTTTTTTAATGTTATGCAAAATCTGATAACAAATTCGAAAAAGTTAAACGCTTTGTGGCAAATAATCACCGTTTAAAAAGCAAATGTTAGGCTACTACAGAGCACACAAACACTTTTTTGGTGCATCTGTGTGCAAAAAGGCGTCTGAGAGAAGCGGCTGAAGGTCCATCAGGTCACGGGTGTAGAGGTCAGTGCTCGCGGCTCAAAAGCGTCTAATGCAACAGAAACTCTGTCCTCTGGATGAACCTGCCCGCAAGGCTTTTGTTGAACTTCTGTAAAAATACCTTTTCATGCTCACAACGTGAAGGCTTCAGTGTGAAGACTCCTTCGCAATGCATGTATGGTTCGTGTTTTTGTTTAAGGAGACAAAGACACCACAAAGATAGCAGAGCGTCTGAGTTTAATCACTGCTGGAAAGCCATTTCCAGATTCGACATCAATCCCTTTTAAAAAATAAAAATTAAAGTAAAAAAATAATAATAATAAAATAACAGTGTGTATGAAAGTGCTTGAGAAAACGTGTTTGTCCTATCTCATGAGTTTCTTGAGTCAACACAATACGACGCAGTTTGAGTGAAACCTCTCTGCATAATATTTATTTCATTACTGCAAAATATGCCTGTAGAAAATATGCACAATATACAGAAATATATACACATATATAAGAACTTAAAAAAAACTGAATTCGATAGCTAATTATGGAACGGAAAAGTACGTTCTCATAGAACATAAAGCTTTTAACATATTTAATAAATAGAAAGTTCAAACATCTTCAGGGCTAAACGTGTCTAAAAATAGAAAATAAAAAGCGGCTTTTCAAGACTTTCAGGTAATATTCGGAAGACAGATATACTGTTTACGAAGATGTCGGGAGGGATTTATAGTGAAGTAAGGCATGGGATATTCGTTTTTTCTGTGTTATATATGTCTTTTTTAAAAAGCTGCAATAAACAATTGTAAAACACCTATAACGAAAATCTTAAAAATCACGCACAAGTTAAAAATTACTTGACTGAAATAGTCTTTTAGAAAGTAAACATTTAAAAGGCGCGCACAGCACACGCGAGGTTCAGAATGAAATTTCTTCAGTTTTTCAGTCTACAAATAAATAATTTCTCAGGCAACGTTTTTTCTTTCTTATCATTAACTAATTTTATTTAGTTTTTATTACTTGCACCCAGTTGACTCAAGCACAAAAAAAATCATAATTTATTATACGCTGGACATTTCCTTGCTTGAGTCCTCTTTAATGATTAAGTTAAGATAAATTGACGCGCCATAGGCGTAAACTTGCCACAATGAGTTTGAAAAGAGATAAGGGTAGATTAAAATACAGAGTTTTTTTTAATTGTCACTAAAAAGAACCATGCTCTTCCAAAAAAACAAACAAAAAAAAACTGGCAAGTTTGTGTAAAATAGCGTGAGCTTTCTGACGTTTTTCTGTACCTCGTTGTGGCATGTGAACCTCATATCCTCGTTGCTTCAGTTACAAACGGTTACAATACTGGAAATTGAAATATTTAACGCATAGCAGTTTTCACGCTGCATTTAGTCGTAGTGTGTGCTTCTTCTGAGTTTTTGGCACTTGTACCCAACATGTCATGATTTGCTACCATGCAATGTCAAATAAAGCATTGTCTATTACATACAGTTGATCTGTACATCTGGAGGGAAAGAGATATCCACTTATAAAGTTGTGATCTCTGTCTGGTTGTCCTTCTGAGCGTGTTGTGCATGCTGATTCCCAACTGACGCCGATCTTCCCTTCGTGTTAGGGAGTTTGTGGTCCTTTTTCCATTTCATTCTTCTGTTCTGAAACCAGATTTTAATCTGTCGTTCAGAGAGACAGAGGGTGTGCGCGATCTCAATGCGACGCCGTCTCGTTAGATACCTGTTAAAATGAAACTCCTTCTCTAGTTCGAGAACTTGCTGTCTTGTGTAGGCTGTCCGAGAACGTTTGGGTTCAGGTCCTGTGTAATCCGGGTTGACTGAGAAAGACAAAAACACACTTCTGTTAGAAAAAAAAGGAACAAAAAAATCGCTCATTTGAAATTTTGAAAAATAAAAACAATGCCCGCTCGTTTGAACTTGATCGAACAAATTCTCAGAACTCGTCTAATTTTAGTTTAGGTGCATTAATTAAAGTTCATCATTACTAAAGGATTCAGTTCAAAGCTTCGGGCCAAGTGGACTACAGTAGTGGCCAACACAGCTAGCGGCCTATTTCCTAAGCAATAAAAATTTATGGCTGGTGTAATTGGCGGCCCCTTCAGAGGAACCCATAAATATTTCACTGAATGGTTTTAACTGTGGCTAAAACAGCAGAACAGGACTGGCCTACAAGAGAGTGAATCTTACCCGTAGTAACGTGCACTTTCTTCATCCATGGGTAAACCACAGCAGGCTGCTTGGCTGTTATCCCGTTCTGGCTCTTTGTGTTTTGCGGTTGTCCGGATATTTGGACCGCGGGACACTGCTCAGTCTGTGCGGGGAAAGGGTTGTGTTGGCCGGCTTGATCCTGCGCTTGACCCCGCTGCTGAACCGATGAGCCCTGGACAGTGTTACAACTGTAAGGCTGCTCAGAGTAGTTTGACCGTGAGTAGAGTCCGGGATGCTGGAAACCAGTGTCCTGCGACGGACTGTAGTAGCCCGGGCTCTCTTCAGGTATATAGCTGGTCTGAGAATATTCCTCACAAGGAGGAAATTTTGGATCCACATACTTGGAGTTCACCATGTACGAACTCATGGCCATTAATTTCTGAAGGTAGGAAATACTAATTTTTCTCGAGTTGTCTTTTTTTCCTCCCTCCATAAAGCCCTCCTACTTGCTGTCAACTGAATAAAGTTAGGCTACCATGTGACCAGCTCGGCCAATCGAGGTCGAGGGACTTCATCAACAGAGAAGAAGCTGTGCACACCTAGTAGTGATTTTCACAAACTTCACATTATCTCTCAATTAGTATGGTGATAATATAATATAAAATTGAACTGATTAAATACCCGGTCTGTGTACGAAGAAGAAAAAAAATTCTTTTGAGACATTGTGGGCATGGGAGGATCCCACACTCTTACAAATAAAGGTTATTTTCTGACATCAAGAGTTCCATGAAGAACATTCAACATCTATAGAATCTTTATATTCCATAAACGGTTCTTTATAGTGGAAAATGATTCTTTGCATTATTAGAACGATCTTCACAATAAGAAAAATAGTTATTTTAAGAACTGTTCACTGAAAGTTTCTTCTATAAGTGAAAAAAAAAAAAACTTTATTTAACATATCATATGAAAGCATGCATTTGCACCACATATATGTGCATGAAGCCCAATAGGTAAATTAATATTCAACTAAGCTAAATCAAACTCAACCCAAGTGGTGAAAAACAAAACAAGACAAAAGATAAAAAACGGTCCAAGGCACAAAAAGAGTCACATAAAGCCAGCAGACAATTGCTGGAGAGCGTCTTTGTCATGTAGAGGTCACTTAGAAGTTACTGGAGTCTCATCATTCCAGCGCTTCTCATCCTTTCAGCTTTCTGTATAGCGCGCCCTGGTTCGCCATCAATGCGCGTGCCAATCAATAATCAAACACCACAGAAAAGACAATAACCGCTTGCCAGTTCTTAAGGTAAGACCAGGGGCATAGCACATGGATGTGCAAAGTTTGTTCACATCCATACGAAATATTGCTAATATTATTTAGTGCTCTCTGTCCTACAAGAAAGGCACAATAGTATTCGGCAACACTATTCTTACAGTAGTAATAACAGTCAATTACGTGCAAGTAACCCTGAACCAAATCTTAAATTACACACGCACTATAAACACTGTAATAAGGATATCTTAAAATAAAGTGTATATTCTATTCTATTCATATGCACACATTTTGTAAGATTCAAAAATGGTTAAAGAGACTTGTTTCAGTAAGAACAGGTAGAAGCGTGTACATGATCAAAGCTTTCCCCGAGTCCAACCACATAATCATATTATGTAATTATATGCGTCTTCATTGTACGAAAGTGGTTCTTCGCTGCCAGCTGCCATTTTCCAAATCACATTGCATAGTCTATATTGCCCGTACATTGGATGGCAAAAGCATTCAGCGGTCGAACAGTCAAATAAGACGAAGTTCTTGCATCGACCATATACTCCCCTAGAACCGAATCTGTGACTGTCAGTCTTTCACACAAATTCGGTTCTACAGGGTATATATAGACGACGACATGTATTCGCTCAACAAACAAAATGTCTAAGAAAAAATAATCTATATAGCTACAATGAAGCCGTTATTCTACCTCAAACATCAAGTGTTGCGAGTGTTTCTTCAAGGTTTGCCTTGATTTAAAAAAAAAATTAAAAAAAATAAAAGTTCCGTACTTTTTCCAATACTCTTTTATTAATGTTTTTAGGAGCAAAAAAATCTCCAGAAAGAGGCCCGCAGCTCAATTTTCAGACCTCGTTTAGCCTAATGCGTTCATATTTTTAGAGTTAACTAATCTAACCAATTCTGTAACTAATTATTTAATTCTTTAGGCCTATCTCTAACAACACCACATGCGCAATATTCATCCAGATCCAGGTATACGGCTTTAGTGCCAGATGCTGTCATTGATCAGGTATAGCCTTAAACCGTGTGCTGCACGTGAAGAAGCACATAAAGGAAGGCTAGAGGTCGAGAGGTCAAGCAGAATCATTTACAACACACATCACAAAGTTTCATTATTTTTGGTATGGCGACAGCGGTAGCGGAACAAGAAGAAAAGTTCATGGATAATACATGACCTTCTCAGATAAGCAGCTCCTGTGGTCATTCCCACCCGCTCACATATAATAAACATAGGATCCGTTCAAAAATTACGAATCAAGAACGCTCAACATTTTCCCGCGTAGGAATTGAACAGTTATCTATTTTTATTGTTACTTCTTTAAACAGCGATGTTAACTTCAAGTTCGTTTCGTATAGGAATTTACCATAATTTCCTTAAAACAAGCAGATTAAAAGTCGAATGGATTTGCATTGATTTGTTTGATTATCTGTCAGTTAATTTTGATAAAATATTATGGATTATGATTTTAAAACGTACAGATGATTATAGCATTTTAGAACAAAATAATAGACTATTGATTTAAAAGAGATGCAATTCTTTCTACTTTTTAGCAGGTAAAGCATGAGTGATATTAGCTGTTTAATATAGCAATTAATTTTTGTATGCATTTATATTTACCAAGCATAAAGACAATGTGCGTTTTAATAGCCTACGTGTTTTTGATTTGCATTAGTTAGACAGCGTGACCCGTGTTTCACCTTGCTTTGCGACTCGTTCAGGCGGGTCAAAGCCGAACAACTGATGAACTAAAGAACCAGAGTCAAATCTAATTTTAAATTAAATATATACATTTTTTTTATATAGGCTACATGTATGTGATTCCCATGCATGCACATGATCCAGATGATATAAAGCGTTTAAATTATTATTTCCCCCCATGCTACGTTAACCAAGTTACAGATTTATTTTTGTATGCAGATTTGTGAGACGGTCTTTCTCAATTAATCGAAATTTTTGCATTGAGTGAATTATTTTAAATATAATGAAAATAATTCATTAAGGGAGAAAATAATTCGACAGTTTCGCTAAAAACGAATGAAATATATAATTTCGAAACTTTTAATACAAAATATATTGATTATTGATCACAGAATGTAGGCATAGGCTTATATTTTAAACTTCATAAGCTATTAGACTGAAGTTTGATTTAAAATGATTTAATATAATTTCGTTGTTTCACTGACATTGTATTGTTGGAAAGCAGTGAAAAACTTATGTATTTTTTATATATTTTTTAACATTCACATTAAATTGCAAAATCTGCAATTCTGAATTCAGTTAATTTAACTGAACAGGACTTTCGAACTTTTTTCTGACCAGCCATTGATTCAGACATGAAAATTAAAGTAAAGTATGAATGGTAGGGTCAAAATGAGAGTTTCTTTGCTTGGGGGCGCTAGAGAGCTTGTCAATAAAAGCCAGAAAACTCTGATTATTGTAGAGTTCACTTACAAGTCACGAAAGCGCGTGCATCGAATAACTGATCTATATTTACATGAATGCTATGGTACACTATCTAATAACAACAGAGCGAAATACATACAGGTGCAAATACATAAAAATAATTTGCCAATTCAAAGCAAAAAAAAAACCTCATGTTCAAATTGTTTCGACATAAATGTGTGGTAATCAAAAAACAACTTCATTTATACCAATGTGCATTTCACAATCACATTTAATAAGCGGTCTATTTTACTCTCTTCCTATTAACAAATAATGAAAAAGTAAAGAAGTTGTACAGTAAAGTATAGTCTATATCGAAAATAAAGGAAAAAATTGAAAAATGCTGATGCCCTCGTATCAAAAATGTGTATTTTACCTTCTTGAAATAATAAAAATAATATTAATAATAGTAAAAATAATTTAATTCATACAAGCCAAGCCCTGGAAAGTAATCTTTCATAACGTGACGCCACATTTGCACCAAATCCGGACTACTGTATAACATTTACGTCATCTTCATCACAACCTATATTTCCTCCAGTTATCCAACCGCCCAAAACTGAGCACAACAACCCCAGAGGAGTTCACAGAAACAGATCAGAGCTGGTTTGGTAGATACAAGACCCCAGTAAACATCATGGCACAATCCAACACGCGCAAATTCAGCGACGCTTCGCCTGTATCCTGACGAACACGAGCTTACCTCGAGAAGCGCATATATCCATGATCTGACCGCGCGTGGAGACTCTTTCCTCTGCAGCGACTCTGGGATCTTTTCCAAACCGTCTGAGCGACCTTTCTAATATACAATGTGAATTATATTTTGGCTTGTCAACTCCCTGGCCATAAAACAAAGTTTAATGGTATCACGTGCTTCCCCACAGCCATTCATGACAGCGCGCGGGTGCCATAAATAATCCTGAAAGTTGCACTTATTCAATAATGGCGATTACTCTGATCTCAGGAGGAAATAAAGACACGGGGTTCAATTCACATTCACTGCACTCACAGGGAAAACACACTGTCGAAAAACAGAGTTTATTTCTTGTAGACTAATGTCTGCTGTGTGCCTTATAAAATAATAGAGTTATTTGGTGAAGCGTATTCGTGTGTTACTTCAGTTTGCTCGTTATTTTGCTTCAGGACAAATGAGGTGTTTGTGAAATCTCTGACGTGTGAACTAATGGAAATATTTTTCTGACTGTAAATTTTTGAGAGGAAATAAAATAGTGCCATATGGCGGGTTGTCGATTTATGTGAAGGCACAAATGGCCACTGGGAAAGCTTCCGCATAGATTATTATAAAATTTACTGAGAAATGTTCTCAACACTATTTTTTTTTTTTTACAGAATTTAACATTCAATTCAATATTCACCTGAATATATTAGCCTACATTTCACTCAATTAACAGTTAAATGCATTTAACATGTTATACGTGCATGGAATTCACGAGTGTTTCGCGACTTCAAACTCTATCACAAATGTTTCATAATGATATTTTATAGGCTATTTTTGATCGTCTTTTTAAAACGTAAAACAACATTACGTCAACACTGTAATGCGTGGATGTGAAAATTATTAAAATAATAATCAATAATTAAATATAATATTTTTATATAAATATAATAATTCCGACTATTCTCACAGTTCTTTTTTATTTCGTTCTAAACAAAAAAGCACAATTTCTACCAGTTAATAAAGGAACTGTGTGACTTGTGTCACATGACTGCGACAACCAATCATAGTCACAGGAAATGATCTCAAGGACAAAGATGCATAGAGCGGACAAGCAAGCGCCCGAGTGTTAGACAACAGCGCCGCCTGCCGACCGAAGCACACACTGCATCGCTGTTCGGGCTTTCTTTTTTCTTTCTTTTTGCACAGCTGCTCATCAACTATAAGAAGGTTTTATTTTATTTTAGATATAGAATATGCTTTATATAACACATCACTGTTCAAATAATGCATGAATAAATAATACAATTTATATAACTGACACATTTTACAGAGCATAGGCTATTTATTATTTAATATTTAGACAATAGATTTGCGTTTAAATCCTAACTCTAACTCTTTAAATGGTGTGGTTTTAAAAGTTCTAGACAATATAAATTGCATTTCAAGTTTGTATTGCAGGATTAGATATATTGTTGAGAACTAAGTGAACTGAATGTGAAGCTCGTTGCATGGACTCGTTCAGGCTCCTCTAACTCTATCTGTTTTGCCGCATTGCAGTGAGGTTGTAAATACCTCTGCCTGTCAGCTGACTGTGAAATACTGTCTTTGTCCCGCTCAGCCTGTCTCTCCCTTCCCAAAAAACTGCGCCATTCTCACGATTAAGGGAGGCATACATTAAAACGCACAACTCCACCGTCCGCCACAGGTTTCCAAACTTTCCAAATCATCATTTTATATTGTGGATCTTTATTTTCATGCGTAGATTAATTAGGCTATATATTAAATAATGACACCTGAATATATAAGAATCATTATTTGTATGCATGCAAAAATTAATTGTGTGTATAATAACGTCTGAATAATAGCTGTGAATCATTATTTTTATGCACAGATTAAATATTCCTATTTCTACAGCCATTCAACTCAAACTTCATTATTTGATATATAACTAATCTGTGGATAAATGTGACACTGGCGAAATAAGCTAATAAAGCATTAATTACAATTAAAAAATCACAAGAAGGGTCTGTCATAAAATAGTGTTAACTTGTAAATCCATGAATCTGCGGTTGAATAATCATACACGTAACTACTGAACTGTCATCATTTGAAGGTTTGCATTACTTTATTTCAGAATTTTTGAAGATTTGCTGCTTTGAACGACAACAATACTACTAATAATAATGTTAATAGTATCAGTTATTGGGAAGTATGAATTCATTCGTAAAGGTTGATGATTTTCACATTCAGATCAAATAAAAAAATGTTTAAAAAAAATCCGTCAGCCTTTAAATAACTATAAATAGGCTACAATCTTCTTGCTTTTAGTGCAATCCAAAATTAACTACACTCTAAAAAATGCTGGGTTGTTTTAACCCAATTTTGGGTCAAAAATGGACAAACCCAGCCATTGGGTTACAATTTTAAATTACATTTTTAACCCAATGTTTGAGTTTGTCCATATTTGACCCAAAAATTGGGTTAAAACATCCCATCATTTTTGAGTGCAGCCTAATTGAGTTATCTGCAAAAACAGTAAGATGGTTTTTGAAAGATTGCTAATGCCGCCGTCACAGTCTGAAATTATAATCGCAGTAACATGCTGGTCCTGTATCTTCTGACTGACACGATAGCATATTCAATCTTATGAAATATAAACTTACCCAACAAAGCCTTATAATCCATGTTTTCCTCCTGTGCTGCTGCTGGTTTGAGATCAGTCGTCCAGTGCTGTATTGGTGCACTGTTTAAAAATGCAACTCTTGAAGCCGTCTAGCATCTGATCTGACAACAGCCTGCAATCGGCCTCGAGTTTGTCTTCTCGATCTCTAACACAGATAGACATGCACGGCAAAAAAGAAAGAGAGAGAGAGAGAAAATATATGACAACACTGAATTTTGGATTTGGAGCCTTTAAGCCACAGAATGCAGTGGAAAAGTCGCTTGGGAAATCAGGAAAAGGGGTCACGAAGACGTTTGCGTCCTGCACATGACCAGTGGCATCCAATGACCGTCGAAACAGGATCATAAAAACATCTATTGCAAAGCTGTAAATTGTCTTCTAACAAAAGCGAATCTGGGCTGCCGAAAAAGCCTCTAGTTTTTTTGCGCATAATGACTGAGCCAGCTGCACTTCCTCAGCAAAGAAAATACAGTCACAGACATCTGTGTGTGTGTGTGTGTGTGTGTGTGTGTGTGTGTGTGTGTGTGTGTGTGTGTGTGTGTGTGTGTGTGTGTGTGTGTGTGTGTGTGTGTGTGTGTGTGTGTGTGTGTGTGTGTGTGCGTGCGTGTGTGTGTGAGAGATAGCAAGAGAGAGGGAGTGAGAGAGAAACAAATAAATTACAAACACGTAAAAACATTCTTAATATGCTGTTTCGAATAAGTGAAATAATTCAAATGAATTTAAATTAAAATAAGCCTAGCTAAAAATTGAAACTGACCTAATTAGCTGCAAAAACACGTGTCCCTTTTAAAACAAGAACCGTCGAAAAATTAAAATGAACGACAATTTCACGTGCTAGTCAAGTCTGAGTTAATGCGCACAGTAGATTTTATTAAATGTGAATACGTATGCATTTCGAATCGACACTAAACTAAATACATATGAAATGCCTTATTTTTAAAATTTAAAAAGAATAATAGCCTATAGTAATTGATTATTAACCTATTTATTTCGTAAACAGCAACAATGCACAGTTCTTACAATCTGTTTGAGCAAAACGATGTACGAATAAATCAGCAATAGATTCAGAAATGTAGATTGTTTGTCGGCGTTCGAAATTTAAACACATTTGCCACTTTTTGCTTGTGGGTCAAAACGACTGATAGCCTATTCTAAGACGGAGTTTTACAGTAGATAATAGATTACCTATTTTTTATTTTTATTTTTTTATTTTTTTATTTATTTATTTATTTATTTTTACCGCAAATAATAGGCTAGCGAAGACCTTATAAAAATATTAATAAATCATTTTATTCGTGGCTGATAATGGGAAATCAAATAACACGCTCAAAAATAAGTAGGCTAGGTTATAGTAGCTATATGCTACATTCATTATTGGCCGGTATTTGTAATCTAAATTAGCTTATTGACCTTATTTGGACACATCAGTTAAAATTTGCAATTTTTTAACGTGAGATGCTATGTGTCACTCAATAAATAGCATGCCTGCATAAATAGGCTGCATGCTTCTGAACATGCTTTCCGTAGATGGACAGACCAAGTCGTACGAATTCGACGAATGATTAAAAAGTGGCTAATTCGTAACAATTCATACGACCTCACTCGTACGAATTAATACGATTTTGCTAAATCGTACATATTTTACGAATTGGCCAATTCGTATGAATTCGTACGAATGACCTACCCCTTACCCCGCCCCTAAACCTAACCATCACGTGGGTTTAGACAAATCGTACGAATTAGTACGAGTGAGGTCGTACGAATTAGCCACTTTTTAATCATGCGTCGAATTCGTACGAATTGGTCGTGAGATAGTGTTGCGACAGACGTATCTTTTTCGCACATGTATGTCAACAGCAAGAATTATACATAGCCTATATATTTTTGCGGCTCATTTGTTTTGATTTTTCCTAAGTTTTTTAAACATTGTTTTATTTTATATACTTTCTTTTTATGTTCGAAATAAAGATTTCAAATTCAAATGTAAAATTGTATTTACATTTTCTATAACGAGGAGGTATGGAGATGTGGTGGGGGTCTTAAAAGGGAAAGCCTTTATAATCAAAGTAATCTGAAAACAGATTTTATGGCAGACAACCTTGAAGTTTCATCAAGGGAACATCTGAGAGACGGGGGCGAGCGCTGATTTAGGTATACTGGTTCCGAGCCAGTATCACTACTGGGCGATTTACAGGCTCGGTGTTGCAGCGACCCGCTCGGCCTTTCGCGGTGTCGTAAAGACCCGCTGTCTGAGAAAGTTATCGTGTGCGTAAAATAAAGAGAGGTCGCAGTGACACGTAATTCCAGTGGGATTCGCCTGATAACTGGCGCTCTGTGTCTGGACTTCCCAAACAGATGAAATGACTGCATCAGTGCAAATACGCCATCGCATGCCTACCGTTCAGCGTCTTGTGGAAATGTTGATCCGCAGGAGAAAATACTTCGCCCACTGGTCGACAAAGTGAGAACTGATGGTATCAGATCGTTACTTATTTATGCCAGTGGAATCAGATATGATTGAGAGCTGCTGTTATTGAATAGTGTAGCCTGTTTGCTGAACAGGCCCAGAGCCAAATCCATCGGTCAGGGTTTCTCCTGCATGACCCTAAACGCGCTTGCTTTTAGTTGTACCGCACATGACAGGCAGGGAGGGAGAGGAGGGAGAGGGAAATTAGATTAACTGTAGCCTGTGTTTTTCTCTTTTTTCCGTTTGGGGTTAGCGAAAGTCTTGTTCGACATATGTTTACATTAGGCCGACATTTGCGTTTATTAATTTAGGCTACTTCTATAATAATAATAATAATAATAATAATAAGAAGAAGAAGAAGAAGAAGAAGAAGAAGAAGAAGAAATAAGAAATTTTACACTATTTTGTTGAAACATGAAGTACCCTAACCGACAGGCTTTTCACAATATAATTTAACGTGTAGCTAATATTTCAGATATAACAATATTTAAAACTAGGTTACATTAAGTTTTTAGTTGTTTTGTAACAAAGGCGTGAATAGCCTATGTATATGCATATTATTTATACGCTATAACAACACAAAACAAGCATATTAACTGTAAAAATGTAGGGGTGTTTGTCGTGCGTGCGTGCTGCTTAAAACAAATAAAACCGGCGTTGTTATATTTATATGTTGCTGTATGTTGTGTTGAGTAAAGCTCCCGTTTTTACTTTTCATTTCTAAATGGCCCGGACTGTTCTGATTTTCCTCCTGATGATTCAAGTTGGATTGTACATTTTCATTCGAAAGGAAAGAAACATCAGGTCAAAGAGAAAGTACAGAGAAATAAGCTGTAGAAAACTCGCTTATAACATTTTAACTCTTTTAGCTCAGTCGTTATTAATAAACTAGGCCTTTTCATAACGTTTTATCAGTTGAGCTGAAATATATTTGCCTACACAGTGCTCCATGCTGTGATAAAATGAAGCTGTCCAAATTCCTTTGTTCTTGTCCTTTTCTCAACCCTATCTATTCAGAACAGACCCTGTAAACTGCTAAACTGGGCGCGTGTTTGAACTGGGCGCATGATTGTCCCGAAATTTGCCATTCCGGAAGCAAATGAATTTAGATACTTGAATGATCGTGTTTTAATTCTGATGATGAAGCTCATGTTAGTAAGTGTACGGGCACACAGTCCTATATTTTCACAGAACAACTATGCCCTCTAGTGGCAATAATGCGCACCCCTGATTCATTTAGCAAAATAGCGGGATGCGTTCATGTTTCTTTTTTTTTTTTTTTTTTTTTTTGCATTCGCGTTTCAAGGTATGTCAATATATCTGTTAATAATCTATGAGTGTTGCAACGAATGCATGGCTGAAAATAATTACGTTGATAATCCCTTCTGCCTTTTATTGTGACATCAAAAACCATTGTCAGCTTTAAGGTTGTGGAAAAGCATTTCGAGAATAAACGTGACTTTCAGAGTAGGCCTACTGGGGGGTCGATGCCGCTTTAGTCTCACAATCAATACATCGACCAGACGCCCCGCAAAAAAAGTGTCTACGTTTTTGTGTGCAAGTACAGACACAAAGACACAGTGAGGTTAGTTTCAAAGAGAAGAGCAATAACAGGCCTATACCATAAACTCATTTAGACCAGACGTCTAGCTCTTCTATAGCTTTATTGGACCCAATTTCTTCCTGCTCTAAAGCAATTCTTGGTACAGGTTTGACGATGAATTGGGGTTCCTTGCAACACCTTTTCCTAATCATAAACTTTTTTTTTCCCCCATTCAATATTCTCTAACAATGAACCTCTAGTTTGTGTTCAGCATGAAAGAAAATGAGGCTGATCGCATAACATTGAAATGTAAAATGTCATTACATAAGCAGCATGCATGTCGAACTTGAAATTTATTTGTAAAAATTGGTCTAAAAAGAAACATTTTATCACAGTAGTGCACGAGTTGAGTATTCAACAAAGCTTGTCTACACCCAAATTCACTATACAGCACTGAAGACAATTGAGCGTCACTGTGACCAAAATAAAAGACATAAAATAGACCAAAAAGGAGTTCGTTTTACTTACATAATTTAAACATTTTGATGCCAACACGCCAACAAAATATTCATCGAGAAATACACTACTTTAGTAAGGAGAAATTCGAAATGAGGGATTGAACACAAGATGTGCAATTTAAAAAGAAAGAAATTAAAGGCACAGTAAATTATTCATGTGGCTGCATGGGTGAAGAGGTTTTGCATGCATTATGGACAAAGATCAGCCTAAGAAATGATAAGCAAAGACTGACGCTGAATTTTACTGTGCAAAAAAAAAAAAAAAACTTAGATCTTAAAAGAAATACTGTATGGTTCTGGGAAATAGATTTTAGGGCGTTTTAAGCCAAATGTAACTATTTTAGAAATCGTTGTGAAATATTCATAAGTCACTCAAATAATTATTTTGACTCAGAGGGATATATATATATATATATATATATATATATATATATATATATATATATATATATATATAATTAAATAGAATATATGCCAATTCAATCTTGAGTAGCTCAACAACAACAACAACAAAAAAAAAATCACAAAAATTGTATCCTAATCCAAGGATATGTTAAAGGGACGCACACTTGAAGCACGCTTTGCACTAAGGATCTTTACCGCTCCTCTCTCGGTTCATCTTCTTCATTTTCATTCTTCTGTTCTGAAACCAGATTTTAACCTGCCGTTCAGTTAAACTGAGGATTCGAGCGACTTCATAGCGACGATCCCTCGTTAAATACATGTTATAAAGGAACTCCTTTTCCAATTCCAGAGTCTGATATTTTGTATACGGACAACGTTTCTTTCTTGTTGATCTCGCATGGATCCAGTTTGCAGCAGGGTTGCCTGAAAAGAAAGAAACAAGCTAAAGAAAGCATAATAATAATAACAATGTGAAAAGAAAACCATGCACATAAGCTTAACTTCCACAAGAAAGGTCATGATGACCATATAAGAAACGGAGCTATACGTTCAAATTTAACCATTCAAATATTGTGTAATTGATGTTAAACATTAGTGTGAACGCAATTATTTCCAAAGTTTATTTTTTTAATGGCCACTACACCGATGAAGGCCAGTGGTAAGAGGCCGGACACTTTTATAGGTTTGTAAAACCTCCAGTTTAGGACAGTTCGACAGTTGTAAATCACAGGGCAATTCATTTTACTTACTTGGGTCAAGTTGTTGTTGTTGCTGTTTTTCGTCTTTAGGTTCGGCGTGGCTCGAAGTATCATTTTCAACTCTTTCTTCAGCAGTTTTGTCTACGGATACAGCGCTGCCACGAAACTCGGGAACCACCGGCGTCTCTGCTTCAAACGAGGCGCTTTCAGTCCTTTTCGAGGGTACACTTTCAGTCTTTGTACCGCTGAGCCGAGCGTTGGAGTGGAACCCCGATAAAGAGATATGGTTCGCGACTGGCTCTATCCAGGAGCGGACGTATCTGTTGTCAGAAAGATGGGTCTGGTGGACGTATGGATGGTAAATCCCGGAGACTGCAGCAGGAGAGGACTGATGAACCGAGGACCAGGACGCTGGGAACACGGCTGACTTGGGAGCGAAGCTGCACGAGGAAAAGTCCGCATTTTCACCCACACCTGACGGCCTCGCGGTGTGTGAACCCTGGACATAACGCGCTCCGTACACATCCTCCGTCTCGTGCCCCATAATAGAGTCCACATAATAGCTACTGAGAGTTGAACTAGTCGACATTTCTGGATCCCTTCGAACACATATAAAACGTTACTCTGTTTCCGAAACCTTGCCTCTGAACAATCATAGTATTTTTGCTGCCTTCATCTTCAGTGATTGGTTGCATGAATCACGTGATCATATTTACTAATACAGAGAGTAAATCAGTCCTCTGATAGCGGTATGTTTGATTTTGTACTCTTAAAAAAGACAAGTTATTATTTATCTGAACTAGAAGTGATATTCTGCATTCACATTTCTTTAAATTACGTCTGTTTCTTTTTTTTATAACAAGGTCAGATTAATGCACCCATTTATTTGCACTCACTATTACCATAACAAACGATTCCAGCCGTGTAAAATCTTGCACAAATTTCGTCATAAGGTATGTCATAGTCTTGCCTTGTAAAGGATTTTATAGAGTACCGAGTTGCAAGTCCTCGTAAAATAAATGTAATAACATGCTGTAAAACAACGAACCGCCACAGCCACACATATTCTCATATTTTATAAACTACTTTAGTGTTAAGATCTGTTATGCGGTTTTTGTAAGTTTGATGCTGACTGTGAGGTGTTGTGAGATTGACACAGAAATAAACATTTGTATATTTTTGGTACTTATTCAAAAGAGAGTCATAGTATTTTATGTGTATCAATAAAGATTTTATGAGGTGCATTTGATTATGTATTAATGTTCCCTTAATAAAACAGACTCTTGGCATTTCAAAGTGTCTTGACCTACGTGTTTATCATTAATAACAATAATAATGTAGCAATATTCGGATCTTTTTAGAAAATGTAGCCTATTTCGAGATTGAATTACTTACGGGAAAATGTTAATACCAAAATAATAGAAGTTTGTATATAGATAAAATAGAATAGGTCATTTGTGTAAAAAGGGATTCAGTCAAGGGAAATGTAAACACAAGGAAAATATAAAATATAGACAATACATATATATTCCTAATTTGAGAAAATAATTTCTGAGAAGAAAACAACGAGGTGTTATGGTAGCTGTTTGTCGACAAGTTGTCATTGAGAGCTCAGCCGTTACAATTTCGGTCAAAATGATAATCTGTGTTTCCATCTGTGACCACACTTACACATCTGAGCTTGTATGACATTGTGTTTGTGTGCGCACAGAGAGTGAGTGGGCGATGCTAGAAATATACTCTGTTTAGACGCGTGATCGGTATTAAAAGACGAAAATAATTAGCCTACATCGGCATGACAAATTTTAAACAACATATGAATTTTTAAACAACATATGTTATGAATTTATGAGATGACGGAACAAATCATTTTCACCTGAAGTCTACCAAACGTCTGTGCTTCTGGTTTGCCTGATTTGTATTTTTTTTTTTTTTTGGCTTATCATAATTAGAAATTTGGAATATTGACGTTTGACGTAAGGTTATAGGGTTACATTTGCGTATTTTGAATTACCTTGAAATAAAGTTTTATTTAGAAAAAAAAATTGCGGCTTACAAAAACTTTTTTTCAGAACATAACAGTCCATTTTGGTAATCAGAACATTTCATTTTTCAAATTAACGTCAATTGACATGTAGGCTACCCATATTTATAAAATAGTTTGTATTTGCTAATTTATCTTTGAAGAAGGAAAATATATTTATCCTTGTAATTTATCTTTGGTGTGTGTGTGTGTGTGTGTGTGTGTGTTTGTTTGTAAGGGGGAGGGGTGAAACATAGTTTTCATTACGCTGTTGTTTAGAAACGCTGTACCAAATATTACACCAAAACACTATTACGACATTATCAATTTATTAGTCCACTGACCACATGCCACAAACATGCACTTATACAGACATATTTAAACATCTATTATACAGAAATCTATAAACGTAATTATTTCAAATAAATGTACGTTTTCATTGGAGAAAGAATGGGAGATCTACACTTTCAAATGTGCTTTCATGTCCAAAGTCATGGCTTTTTGGCGCCACATTTTTGCTCTGTTCCCGCTAAAATGAAACTGCTCGGAACAGTTTCTATAATCTTCTTTTATAAATTAAGACCGTACACCACTTTTATACCCTGTGAAACATATGAAATTACACCAGGCTTCACATTTCAAATGCAATCAAAGATGTAGCAACAAATGACAAGTATTCAGCAACGATCACAACATTGGAACGTGAAAGTAGCCAAAACAATGCACACTGCCCTCATGTCATCATTTTACGGGAGAACATAGAGACTGACCGAAATGAAGGGGATTAGTGTTTGATCTGCACTTGTTTGGATGTTCACGAAAAAGTGAGATTGGACGTCAGTTCACGGATGCGATTTTCTCGACTCATCTTCTTAAGTTTCATCCTGCGGTTTTGGAACCAGATTTTCACTTGTCTGTCAGTAAGGTTGACGCTTTTGCTTATCTCTAGACGGCGCTCCCGAGTCAGGTACATGTTGAATAAAAATTCTTTTTCTAATTCCAAGGTCTGGTGTTTTGTGTATGGACATCTTTTTTTCCTTCCGCTCTTCGCGGTCAACCAGTTGCTCGTCGGTGTGTCGCTTTTGGATTCTGCAAAAACAAAAGGACAGAATGTCAGAAGATAGAATCAGGGAAAATGGGACACGTTTTCTTTCAACATAAAAACATATACGGCTGCCATAATTAAACCTACACTTACGTACTGAGTCAAAATATCTATAATTGTCCATGTGACAGTTACCACTATATCCAAGTGTTAGTTATCTCTACAACGTAATTTCATTGAATGCATTTTAATGTTTTGCTTCTGTTGTTTGCGTTTGGTTAACACAGGATCTTGTCTTTTTATACATACCCTAAGCCATTACCTCATTTATAACCAATGCACTTTTAAATGCAGTTTTCAGATCCTGCACCAAATAGGACTTGACTATTGAGCTCCTCAGTCAGTATCAAATAAAAAGCAATGAATAATTTCTACATCAAAAGAACATTCATTCTCGTGCTGAATGGATTAAGTCGCAAATACATTTCACCAATGCTGTTCTTAAATTGACCAAAGAAGAATGTCAAGTCACTTGCAACAAAAGGTATTTGATGTTAACGCGCCCTCGCAGCGCCGTTTCCTGTTAGAGCTTTTACTGCAACCTGAGAAAGACTCCCATTAAACATTACGACTTTCGGGCTGTTTGTGTTTTATATTGGGTTTTATGATACTAGAGCGTTCGCGTTGCACCGAGACGCGATTAATCCGTTTATTGTACTCACCTTTGCTTTCTCTGTGAGGCAATTCAGGGCTGGAGACAGACGCCTCAGTTGAGCAATGCTTCTCCTCCAGCGAACTGAGTTTGGGATCTGGACTCTGCGCCGGGGAAGAGCTCCTTGTGTCCCGATCGAGCGTAAGCTTCTTTTCCACCTCGACAAAGGGCGTTGACTGCGACTTTGGAGTCACCCTGTTCAGCTGCATTAACGTAGTGTTTGGGCTCATCGTCTCGTTGTCATAGTCCGGGTTTTTCGCCGTCGCGTAAGTTTGACTTAGTCTGAAATATCCAGGGACCGGGATCTCGGGACTCTCAACGGAACATGATTCGGGGATCAGGTTGGAGTACGCGGGTATCTCAGACGAACTGACCTTTGCTCTCTTGTCGGAGTACATACAACAATTAGTCTCTTCTTTAATGCTTTGTGAAAATGTGCAGGTGGACATCTGGTTGAGCGGTTGCTCTAATCGGCAGGACCTGCTTGGATCTGCCCAGGTATCAGTTTGAGGTATGTACGAGTGGACGTTCATGCCCATGTTTTGGTGGTTTACTTCCCCCCGTTTGCCAAGAGACGGCAGGAGTCCACAGGTTTGCATTCCATAGGTTCCCATTTCTGCAGTGGCTGGCATGTACATGTTACTGCTGGAATAAAAATCTGTTCTGCACGCCCCAATCAAGGAATCTACCAAAAACGTGTTTGCAGCAGGAGAGCTGTTGGGAAAGGACATTTTGGAGAGTTTCTTTTTTTTAAGATGCAGAGAAGTGTCCTCTGTAAGCTGACATATCTAGCAAAACAATCCCTGTATAACCAGCGAGTCTCTCTGCAACCACATGACACTCTCACCAATGAAATTTGAAAATGGCCTTGAGACGCAGGCTCTTCCCCGTCACGTGGGCGCATTGAAACATGATTTGAAGTTTCAGACGTGGTCAACAGCGACACCTAGAACAAGGACTTGAAATTGGTTTCAAGACTGCCGAAAAAACGTTGTTAAATCCATTTCAGGATAACATATAAAATGAAAACTTGCACTCATATATAGGCCTGCTGTTAAACAAAGAACCAATAACAAGGATCATAATTTATAGCATTTAGCACAGTCTATTTTGTATAGCTACCTTTCATTTCCATTCAAGGTCAAGATAGGAAATGTCTGAAGATTTCTCGTAGTTCACGAGGCAAAATGCAGAGGACTATGCAGAACAAAATGAGCCGGTGGACGCGGGCCTAAACACCGCTGACTCGATTATGATTGAAAAACAAAATTGTGATTCATCCTTTCTATGTTCGATTTTGTCATGAATTATGTTTTAATAGACACAAATGCTTTTGCATGCTTTGCACATTGATTTTTTTGTTGGATGCAAAGGAAATTCAAATGTTATTACTACTTAATAATTCATGTAATACCTTGATTGTTGTTTGCTGCTATTTTCAAAATTAAATATGATTGTTAAATCATAGCTAGTCAGTGCTTTTTATCAGGAACAAGTTATCAGTCACATTATCATTATTAGGATGTAAAGTATTTGTTTCTATATTTGCAAAATATAGGCTATAGCGCAAGTCAAATGTTTAAACGATTTTTCTGTTTTGTGCAATTAATGCAGTTCTTTCATATATGAACAGAGTGGAGTTTATCAATTCTTATGCTATTTGTCTTGTAAAATAGTCCGATATACTGTGGTAAACGCATTTACACATTGACTTTAGAAATGCGTGCATTTTCGCTCAGCGAAAACATGCTATATGCATCATTATAAAATTATTGTGAGAAAACACGTAGAGTATATTATTCCTAATAACTAAATACGTAAATACGTTTGCAGAATTTAACAGCATTTATAAAGGATATCATATTATCTCTGCTTAAGAAATGGATACATTGAAAATGCACAAGGAGAATTAAATGATATTGCTATATTTATATGCCATCGAATTAATCATTTGTTACAAGTGTGTAATATATCGTCACAAACCAATCATACCAATAATAGAACAAAATTCTAAAATATCAAGCTATAATGAGTCAATAACTATTTTATAGAAATCTTGATTTTAGGTAAACGGGCGCACGGTTTCTTTACATAATTTGGATAAAGCATAAAGACAAAAAAGAACGCATGCTTCGCGCTAAATCATGGGTTTCCTCCTAAAAATAGCAAGCTGACAAATCTTCCAGATAAATAACAAATAAACAAATAACAATCACTGCAGAGGACTGACATCTGAAAACACACATAAACACCAAGCAGGAACATAATAGTCATATTAGTATAGTGTTCACGATTAAACGTGAAATTATTAAACTATTATGCTAAATGCATAAATTATCTGGGTTATGCAATTATAAGCAAATACTCTAAAAAGCCTATAATTACATCTTCAAAAGAGTTTTTTTAATTTGTTGGTTCACCCTTATGTGTAATACATATAGCATATATATATATATATATATATATATATATATATATATATATATATATATATATATATATATATATTAAATAGATAAACGATAAGTGGATGTAGAAGCGTGTACAGTTTAATACATTTCCTAAATAATTAGTGGACTAGCTGTTATCCATGTATCATTTGAGATATTTAGAATATTTAATTGTATTTTTTGCCTGCAGTCTTCCAGCGAACTGTTTAGGCTATAATAAAGCTAAAAGATTGTCAAACCCTTACAAAATCTGTCTGCCATAATCGTTCGTAATACGATTGCTATATTAAGGATAACAACAAAAACTACAAATAATAATAATAATAATGGTGGTGGTGGTTGTGTTAATGTCTCTTTATCGAAAGTCTCTTTATTTTCTGTTTCCAAAAAAGGGAACCGTAAAGAGGCACGCTAACCTCAGAGACTATGAAGAAAATGTTAACTGAAATTGTCTCCAACTATGCAGATGAAAATACCCTCCGTACGTGACTAAAATATATTTTTTCGGTTTTCAGGATATTCTGAGATACGATGCAACAGGGTAAATCTAATTGAGAATAGGAGTGAATCTCAATAATAACAAACCGCTAGTAAACGGGCATAAAAACGTTATAGATTAGATCACACAACTCCGCTCTCAAGATCATAGTCATTGTTTTTGAGGAAAACTACACTTGGATTACACACAGCACCAGGTCCAATCATTGCTGTGAGTTCGCCCTCTCGTGGCTTCAAGTAGTATCAACAAAATATACATAGCCTAAATAAAGGGTTTGTCTATGTTAAGATATTATTACAGGCAGAGTAGTCTATTATAAAACTCACAACAATACAGTATTAATCAACACTATCTCACGACCAATTCGTACGAATTCGACGCATGATTAAAAAGTGTCTAATTCGTACTAATTCGTACGACCTCACTCGTACTAATTCGTACGAGGTTGGTATTAATATGTAGGCTAATTATAAACGCTAAGAGATTTGGGAAACATATAGGAAACAAAAGCTTGTAAGATTCTCCGTTTGCCTCCAAAATATCAGGTTTGCCTTTACAGCATATTCTGATTCTACAGAGGTATCCGCTTCTTTACTGGCCTATGTCCACTGATATAATGACAAATAATTTCTGCACCAACAGTCTTTTGGGAGCTTTTTGGTTCTTATAGCATAATCTTAAGAAAACACCACTGAGGCGCTCTAAAACGTTAAACAGTCAGGACGTTTACTGCATTGTTACCCTTGCCTAAATCCCCTTTGTTGGAGAAAACATTATGGAGGATTTGACATGGTTGTATTATATGGTTTTATTTTACACAGCATTTTACCAGGCTTAACGGCGGCTATGTGCAGTATTTAAACTATAGTATAGGAGGTATCAGTGAGAAGGCCTTTGAAGGCAGATCAGTGGGATTGAGGGGTTGCGGCGGCCATATTGGACGTGCTGCACTGCGGCGGCTCTGAGAGGGCGTAGTTTTTCAAAGAGAACCGCAAAAAAAGGTGCCTTTACTTATTCGATAAGGTTAAGGGTGACGACCTTGACATTACAGAAGTTCAAATACAATATTTCATTCGACGTTCGAAGTTGTTGACGAAATCGAACTTTGTAAACCACTGTGTTCAAGACGGTTAGTGTTCACGTGCTATATTTTACGTAAACAGACAAATGAGCTTGTCGAAATGGGGTGATGTCTAACGCATAGTAGTTCAATACGAAGACTAGTCCTCTTTTGTATAACACGCCTATTTTTAGATTTCCACTCTTATCTGTTCACATAGTAGCTACTCAGTTCTCCTCTTTCTAGACAGAAAAAAAGAAAACATCTGCACCCTTTGTTTTTCAGGGCAAAGTCACAGTTGAAGTGGATAGAGGGTCCAATAGCCCCAATTTAATTTACTGCCCAGAGTTTATTGTACTGTCTAGACTGTTCAAGGTTTAGTAAATAGCCTTAGTGTAAAACAACATACAAGGAAAGAAATTTGTCAAAGACCTATGAAAGTTTCCATTGGAAATTGATCTCTCTTCATCTCACTTTCCTTCTTCATCTGTAATAATCGAAAACAACATTCATCTGGAAAACTAGTAGGCCTAACATTTTGAAATGCAACACTGTAAAATAATTCTATTTATGCCTAATAAAAAATAAATAACTGTTAAATAATGCATTCTGCTGCGCGCACTACCATACAAACAAAGAGACGTCACAACAATTAATACAAATCTGCAAATAACTTGCTGTATTTTTATTTAATACATAGATACATTACATGCTTCAAACGAATAAATGCATACACAGTTCTAACTCAATGTAATTACGTATTGATTTGATGTAATCAAAGGTTGCTTACAATGTGAGAATGCAAAAATACAATAAATAAATACAAATACAAAGCTACTGAATTCCAATGGCATTATCACAGAGTATGAAGAGATTGTCGGGGTACCTGTTCCTGATAACTGATCATTTACCTCACTGCGGATACATTGTGGTAGATAGGCTAATTTGTGCAGAATTTTAATTGCGGATAAAATTCATTTTAGATAGCAAGTATTTTGCATAGTAAAATACAGCGTTGACGTGAAAATAAGTCATGTGTCCGACGAATGGATGATGTCCCACAATCATGACACAATAGGATAGCCATCGTCTCCCGAAGCGGCAAGTAGGCTATACATCATGACTTTCAGAACAATGGATTTCCAGTGAAATACTGGAGACGGTCTCGGTTCATCTTTTTCTCTTTCATCCTTCGGTTCTGGAACCAAATCTTCACTTGTCGGTCTGTAAGACTGAGCATTCGTGACAACTGCAGACGCTTCTCTTTGTTTATGTACACATTGAAAAAGAATTCTCGTTCAAGTTCTCGGATCTGGTATTTTGTATACGGGCACCTCTTTTTTCTGGACTTTGTTGAACCTAAAAAAAGAAACGCAACTTGATTACATTGCAATGAATTTGAACTCTACAATGGCAGATGAAGTTCGAGTCTATCCGAATACTAATGCCTAATTTGTTTTCATTTTGTTTAATCCGCATTACACAGACAAAACAATCGGAAAACGAAATTATGTTTACACAGGCAATACAACGAGACAAACACTGCTACATTAAATACACACATGTCATGTACGCAAACGACCCACAACCGCTGGCACACACACACACACACACTCACACACGCTTCACGTCCAAACACACACACGCACGCGCACATGAGTAACCCGTCCGTGTATTTTCGATTTGATTAAAAGTCTTTCACTTTTGAGTTAAAATCTTTGGTGATAATGTTGCATAACACTGAATCAAGCGACAGCCCGAAGGCTTCTAAAATAGAAGAGGCTTTCTAAGAAAGTGCGGTCTTTCTCGATTTGAATCGCGACTATCATTTCAGTCTTTACAACAGTTCATAAACGAAATGTTTTGAGTAGGCTAACCTATATGATCCGACGAAAGCGCCTTCCCCATAGTAAACATTTTTACGAGTGCAAAGAGAATCTTACAAGCTATATAAAAACTTTTGCATGCGTATAAAGTGCCACATAAAAGCTTTAGGGTAGACTGAACCGTGTTAGAAGCGTGAACCTACTTGAGCCGTTGTTTTTCTCTTCATCGCAGGTTGATATCGAGGATTCCTCCTCCAGGGTTTCCGAGGGGTCTTGCTTGGTCTGGTCCGCGCTATCTGTAGACACATTGCATGCAGCATCTCCGGGGACACTTGTATCTGGCTTTTGTTCGGACTGCTCAGGGTTGGGCTTCTCCGAGTTAAGCCTAGTTCACACTACATGATTTTAAAATGTTGGGCTGAACTGTGCAGTTCACATTACATGACTTGCTCTCAGTGAAATCATGAGTGTTCAAGTTGTTTAGCTGTTCACACCACACAACACAACGTGATTGATCCACAACAGGAGGTAACTCACTACACGAGTTAACAACGCACTACATAGAGATACAACCACGATCGGATGATAAGAGCATATCATTTGTGACTCAATGAGAGCTGTTTCAGTACTATAGTACGGTCTAAATCCTGAAAATAATCAAACAAATAACGAGTTGACAACAACACGATTCTATCTGGTCTAGAAACCATGTTTTGAACGAAAAACCACGCAATAAAACGAACCAGAAATGACGCGAAACTACAGAGAAGAACACAACACGCGAATATGGACGTCAGACAGAAACTAGAGCTGCACACTGTTTGCTCGACGATCTGCTCTGAGAAAAAAAAATGCAAAAAAGAAAAAGTAAGATTTACCTGGTGTCCTCAACCCATGCGTTGCTATGATTGGCTGTACTCATGACATCACTGAGATTGAGTCGCGCGACTGCTCGAGATATCTAGCAGGCTAGATATTTTTCTGAGCTCGGTGACCTGTCTGCGAGCTGTCTGCGAGCTGTCTTTGATGCGTTGTTGGCTCTTTCACACTAACGGATTGGCGAGCGTTAATCGTCCGCTAATCGCCCGCGATTTGCACGCGATAACACCCTGACTTGTCGGCGACTCAACGATTTGCAAATCGGGCTTAAATCGGGCTTAAAATCACGTAGTGTGAACTAGGCTTTAGCAGTCTCAAAGAACTGATCAAATTCTTGTGGAAGTACCCCGTTTCGGCCGACGTTGGTGAAGAAATTGCACGAGGAGCTATTACCACCGTGATGGTGGCTATACACGGAATCGTTTTTGAAAATAATTTCCGCTCTGTTTGTTGACTGTAGGAGATCTCGGTGCATTATCTCCTCCGTTGAATAGTACGAAGCGTAATTGCCCCTGTAGTGCCATTTGCTCGGATGATCCAGTCCATAGTCCCTGAAAGTCACTTCACGAACAGGTTGGACTTGCGCTATGTTCGAAGAATAGGGGAAATTTACTTGACACGACGTTGTTTGTGGTAAAAACGATGAGACCGACGAGAAATCATGAACATAGTACGGTAAATACATATTGGATGCACAGTTGCCGCGATCATCGTAGTCGGTCATTGCTCGCTTTAGCCTTAGAGAGGAAAAATCGTAAGCTTGACTGTTAAACTTTGCCCATCTATTGCACCATATGCGTGTGGATAGGACTCGCGAGGAAGAAAAAATCGGAAACGTACGCTGACGTGCAATTCATCTTGATCGATTCTTGAGGTAATTGTGTCATGTGATCCGGTAAAAAAAAATTACCATATATCAATATCAGTCATTAAGTGAGCGACTCATAGGTAACCGCATGAGGCAGGTCATTGGTTGCCTACATTTTTGAAACTCCCATGTTAATTCCCCCATGTGTTGCAAGGCATTAGTAAACAATCACAGAAATACCACGTTTAATATTTTGTTTAAAACCATGCAATGGGTAATTAAATAAAAGACCTTCATCTCAACGTTAAACAATGTTTTTCAAATGTAAAACATTAAGTTGAATTATTCAATTGCTTTATTTTTATATTTTTCTAGGTTTCCCAACCACTTAACCTCACGGCCGAAAGAAAACTTTGACTATGAAGCAAAATTGCAATTTTTTTAGTCTCTCCTTACAGCCAACTCGGAAATTTAAATTTGCAAGCTTTAAGTTGAAAATGCACGGTACATTGTTAAACGCGTTTTAAGCGTGTGTTATTATAAGAATTGGTTCATCTCTTTTTTTAAAGCTGCAATATGATATTTTACTGAAATTCTAGGAAATGTAAAGTCCATATCCTATTATACCTTAGGCTACATGAGACATGCCATAGGAAATTATGAAGAGAAAAGAGAAAGGGAAAAAGGAAAATACGATTTGAGAGGTGAAACACAAAACGAGAGAAACGTAAAGCAGTTCATCAAACATAACTATTTGTTGTGATGCAGCGAAAACATATTTTCTGTTTATTCTACACAAAAGACTCTAAAGAAGTCTAAAGTCTAAAGAAAGTAAAAATTTAGTCACGATATAAACAATGTACAAGAATGCTTTTCCAAAAAAAAAAGACAAATGGCTACGTATAATTTAAGTGTAATAATATTCAAAACTGTACCTTTCTGTTTTAGCTTCAAGGAAAATCTGCATTTTGTCCGATTTAGTATTCCAGAAGTAAAGCTTAGCGAACACTGTTATTAAAAGGAAGAGATAGACTGATTCACACTGCCAAGTACAAAACAACTGTTCTGGCTTTGAACGTCTGTGGTCTGAGACAAAGCGCAGCCGGCAATCACCAATAACCGTCAGCCAAATCATTTTATTGCACAGACAAAAGGATGTGCTATGGTGTACTGTCCTGTGTGGAGGTAAACAGTGACTGCTACATTCCTACCGAGAGACTGTGAAAACTGTATATTTACCGTGTTTTTTCTTTTTTTTTTTCTCTCCAGATATCTACATGTTTCATATATTATAACACACAAAACCGTCTTTGTTAAGCTTATAAAACAAAATAAACAACCATCGCTATTATATTTTTTGTACAGCTGGTGTTTAAAAAAAAAAATCTGGTTTATTATTATTTTTTTTTTAATTTGGTAACATAGTAGCCTAACCGTAATGTTATCTTTACTTAATTTAAGCACAGCTCGTGGATTCGAAATAAAAACTTAAACTTGCGTGGTAACATTCAATAAACACCTTATTTAATATTCACAGTTTTACAATTCCATTTCTATTTTCGTAAATAGAAGCATATCGCGCTTTCTTAACGAAGAACCCTTGGCCTATCTTGTTGCGGTCCTAGACTTGTTCATGTGTTGCTGCTTTGTTCTGTGTAGAACCTAAACGTTTTAAAGCCCAACAAAATATGAATCAGTTTACCAGTCGATGTCTAAAGATTTTTTAAAACAGCAAAAAAAAAAAAAAAAGAAAGGAAGGAAGGAAGAAAATAAAACAATCTTCGCAATTAATATGACGCTAACTTTGTCTATTAAGTGGAAGCGCATCGAAAAGTTATGTCACGCGGTTTGGCCATGTGAGAGCTCTTTTTTTTTTCTTGCAAACTTTATTTTTAAATCCGCAAAGTATTCTTAGTAGAAAGAAAGTCAGTGCAAGAAAGCCACTAACTTGACCTTAACTTTGTTTTGGCGCCCCCAGTTTCTACAGCGGTCGTCTGGCAGAGCCCCCAAGATATTTACTCTCCGCTTGCTTTTAACTTTTAAAGGAATTATCAAGACAGATAACTTGGACCAAACATACCGTTGTATTATTGATTAGTTTATTGATTAATTCACTCATTCATTAATAGGTAGAAATATGTATGTTAAATTAAAATAATAATACCTTTATATTGATTAAAATCCTTAAACACATTTGGTGAAAGTGTACAGCGCAGCCATCGTGAGTTTAGTCTGATTTTGTTACGTAAATATATAGGCCTATAAGCTATAATAAAAATAAAATATGTATTTATCTGGTTTTATTTACTCATTACTACTAGGCAAATTTTTGTAAAACTACTCTTAAATTATTAATCAGAATTTTCATTTCGCATAGACTTGCCTATAATTGTAACACATTGTTCACCAAAATAAATTGCAAATAAATAGAAAGTGAAGTATATAGAAAACAGAATATGTGCATTAAAAATGTGAAATTACAAAGTATATAACACATGTCACATGTTAATCATTCTGGTATTAAAAAAATAGGCAAGTTTTCGTATTTGGTTTATGCGAGTTCTGTCTTATTATCACGCATTCTAGGATACTAATACATCTTTACCTCTTCCGTGTAGGCTACTCTCTTTTCAAATTATTCTAATTAATATTCAGCAAGCTCATTTGTAGAAATAGGAACATTTGACCATAGTTTGAACTTATTTCTTAAAGCAAACATAAAAATAGCCACATTAATAACACATGTTTTACATTACGCTACATTTCAATCAACAACTGTAAATATAGGCCTACTGTGAAAATTAAGTTTAGTCGTACATTTCCTTTTACATATACACCCTTAATGCATTCACAGTTGCAGCACTTAGTTTTCTATTTAAATTATAGTTTAATACAATAAGAAAATATAAAAATGATATAGATTCACAGAAGAACTTCGAACTTGAGCTTGGACTTTATAAGCGCATTTTAGAATCACCCACTGAATTAAATCAGACAAATATCACACAGAATGCAGAAGTTTAATATAATGCAGAATTTACAGGAACACTTAATAAATATTACACATCAGTTTTGATTAAAAACGCAACAACGTGAAATGTACGTTTTCAGATCGCTAGATAGAAATGAGGTTTTATCAAAATGTATTAAAAATGTAATGACTCCCATTTATATATTAGCAACCCAGAAAACTTCTAAATGATTTTTTATGAAATATTCACGTCACTACTCTAAATTTGCTGCCGTCCTAGACTACGAAGCTTTCTTTTTTTATACTATGTAAAGCAAGCTAACATTATAACTTTGGAATTCTCGTTTTTTCCACCAAAAAAACATACACCAGACACATAAATGCAGCGACTATATGCCAAAATAAATATCATTTCAATATATTCAACTTGAACATTAAATTACATTTCTTGGGTGTTCGCAAAAAAAAATCCAGATTTGGTGGACTAGCAAGAAAAGTCTCTTGTATGAATGATGTCACCACCTAAAAAACAAACCCAACAATTGTTGAAAAAAAAAAAAAGTAATTAGTATATAGTGAAGGTATGATCGCGCATCATGAGTCTTTTTTTCTTCATCCTGCGATTCTGAAACCAGATTTTCACTTGCTGATCACTCAGTTCCAATCTGTCCGAAAGCTCCTTTCGTTTCTGTCGGTTTATAAATTCATTTATCATAAATTCGTTCTCCAGTTCGGCTAACTGTGGCTTCGTGTAAGGTTTTCTCTTCTTTCTTGATCTCACCTGTGAGGGACACCATGGTAGTCCTGGGGAGGAGAAAAAAAATAGTATATACTCATCATCACTCATGTTGAATCAGCGTATAAGTTAACTCTTAAAGACAACCATAACTCAGTACATTTAATATGCTATATCGTGGAGCATATTGAATCAGTATTGTATGAAAATTATTTAAAAAAAAACATGAAAACAACAAAAGTTCTGAAAAAACGAAGAATGGCTGAAATAGCTTGTCTATAACTGAACAAAGCAAGCAAAGTGAGTATCGATAGCGAATTGTATTTATCGTGTAATTTATACGCAAAAAAAAAAATGTTTTACGTGCATGTGGGTTTACAGTAGGCTATGCACGTATTTATTTTATTTTTTATTTTATTTTTTTTGCGTGTAAATTGCACGAAAAATAAAATTCGTGCTATATATACACGCATTTCCATGAGATCGTGTTGCCATCTCAAACAATAAACAAGCCTAAAACGCTGAAATCAAGGTCACAGAATGGCATAGGCAGGGTCAAGGAAGAAGTTGCATACCATCGGAGAAGGCTGACCTAGTCTGGCTGCTCAGTGATGGTTGGACTGGAGGTTTTGAAGCATCGGTCACTGGCTGGTCAATGGATGTCAGTTCAATCGGCTCAACCCTGTTCTGATGTCGCCTTTCCAAGTTTGAAACTTCGTTGCTGACAGAGCTCTGCTCTCCTGCGTAAGCTGCATTAGGTCGACTTAGCTCGTCTGATTTGTGGCTGACATCTTGGAAGTAGTACCTCCCGGATTCCTCCAGTGAGCCCTTTTTGAGGCTAGCGCTCACAGCGGCTGAATTGCCGAAAAACGGCTGAGCGAAGCCACTGTAGGCGCGGCTCTGGGCCGGAGGAGTGCACGCATTTGGAGAAGTCCACGGGAGCGAGCACACCTCACTTCTACTGTAGGACATCTGCGGAAGGCCAGATAGATGGACTCCATTGCCTCGCAGGTTTTGGAGGTACAGGGAGTCGGGAGAGTGAAAATTCAAAAGGGGAGCAACATAGCCAGAGCTAAGGAGATTGTGCTCGCACATTTCTCACGAGCTCGCCCGAACGCGTCTTAAAAACGTTTTTAGTTACCCCTAAAGAATACGAGCACGGTAATTGTTGATTTGTTAATGCACCATCACGTGATGTGCAAAGTCAAATGTTTAGCCACGCCCACGTGACTAGTTGTGCTGCAAAGTCAGAAAGAAACGCATATGAAATAAACAGATTTAGTTTCCTTGAACATTTGTTTCTTGATGCAACTGTAACTTCTGCCATTATTTTTCATAAGATCAATAAAAAATCCCCAATAATATACATTTGTCCTCAATTGTCCTTATTTAAATTAGTTAATTAAATTTGCTGTAAAAGGTAGTCAGAAATCCCTGATAGTTCTCTACTATATCTCACATAATACAGATATATTTTATTAACAAGCAAGGCTACAGAGTGAGATTCGTGCCACGTGCATGAGCCTTACGGGGGCAAACACGGATTGTGCTATGACCTTCAATCAAGTATTTGAAACTTAATTAGTAGATGTATTAACATACACATACATAGGCTAACGTACAACATCCTGCAAAGCTGCTTCTCAACAATGTGTATTGCAAAAAAAAGCGAAATACAAACACATATTAATTGTTAACCGACCTGCGCTATTATTTACTTTGTGTACACACACACACACACACACACACACACACACACACACACACGTCATAAAGGTGTAATAATAATTAAAAAAAAACATTACAATGCTGCATTTCTGAGAAAACGGCTATGGACTTTCAAAGGATCCGCGTTTGTGTCATTTCGTAAACACACCTGCCAAATTTTCTATATATTGTAGCCTATATTATTATGATCTCAACTACCAAATTGCCTATATATTGTAGATATTATTGTGATCACAACTGCCAAATTTTCTCTATATATATTTAGCCTAATTATTATGATCGCAACTGCCAAATTGTGACCTAATTATATATGATCACAACTATGGTCGTAACTGCTTTAATGAGATCATTGTTTCTGTCTAAACGAATACAGCTAAAATAAAACCGCTAACTGTTGCTGCATGAAAAAAAGTAATCAGTTGATTTAACTTAAAAAGTGTGGAAACCCGTTGCTTTAAAATTATAAAATTTCATGCGTAATTGAAAAAAAAATAAGTTAAAGGAAATTGTGAAGTTCACATAAATTAGTTTTCACTACGCATGACGTTCATTTACTTTAATTTAAAGTTAGCCTATGTCAAGTGTTTTTGTGTGTGTATTATTATCATCATCTCAGAACTGTAGCCTACATTTCTGACATTTGGAGATTTCTTTGACTCAGTCACCTCTGATAACAGATTACTCTGAATTGTAATATAGAAACATTTTCCGTAAAGCTGATTTGAAATAATATGTAATTGAGAAAAGCGCTACACAAATATACAAGGGGATAAAGCCAGATAGAGCTTATAATGCATGTATAAAACTGTTTATAAGCGTAGGCCTACCTTTGAAAGGCAATCTGTAAACCTTAAGCTCACAAACGGATGCTTATACAAATTTTTGGTGCAAACGAAAAAGGTTTTGATATTTTATAACTTTAATACAGTATTATACAATTTTAAATAGCTACTAATTCAAACATTTGTTTTTAGGATTTCGTCATTGATTGGCTGATATCTAAATTCGTTTTAAAGTCGATTGTTGGTCTTGAGGTCCCGCGAGCTATCGGAAATTAAACATTTAGATGTCGTCGGATAATCTTTGTTGCCGGTTGCTAAAATTGTAAGGGTAGGTCAGGGTATGCAAGTCATTTTTATCTTACCTTAAGATTTGTCCAGATGATCCAAAACACGTTTTAAAGAAAGTGCACATATGAAGGAGCAGACAAAATGACTATTGTAAACAGGCAATTTCCGGAAAGAGTGGAGACAGTAGGCTACAACCTCCCACTTTTTACGAGTCCAGTAAATGCATTAAAACCTTTTAAATGGGATTGATTTAGACTGTTTCGCGTTCTGTTGCGTGTTTAAACCGCAGAACTCTCATCCGTTCAACGTTAAAAAATATTTAGCCTTCATGGAAAGGGTATGGTAGAAGCCTACATCAGAATAGTTCAAGGTCAAAGTCCAGACGCAGATTTTACCAAAACAAGTCCAAGTGCATTTAATTAGACAGAAAAACAAAACAAAAAATACGTTTGACAGTCTAATTCTTTTAAAATTCAATCTAAAAGGCAGATATTTTGAAAAAGCGGAGTTTTTAACAGACTGAACTATACACATTTTCTTTAAAAGTTTAAGTGCAGTCGTTGTTAAACCCTTTGTAATTCGCCAACCAATTCGGCAAAACATAAAACAGCTAGGAATTGTTATTATTGTGTTGAGATTTCTCAGCCCCCGGATGGAAGTCTTTTCATGAAGGTGGATTGTACATTTTTTTCCCAAATTGTGACATATTACCTTCATATTAGCTTTAATATCCTACATATTTATTCAAAACTCACAGCGCCATATTCTCTTTGACATGGTCAAAGCAGTTGAAAAACAATCTTAAAATGCTAGACATTGTTTAATACAAACAGTATTTCTTGGATTATAAATGATCTTAATGCAAGGCACATGCTGACCTATAGATGGCGACGCAGCTTCATGAATTTTTGGCAAGTATTATTCATGAGACCCATTGAAGTCAAGGTTTAGTCTGACAATGTGTCTCAAGGTCACCGAGAACACCCAGTTTCAAAAGAAGGTGATTAGTATATATTTATTTTTATAAAAGGCAACAAAAAACGTGCATTTAGCTGTTTATTTTGAGTTTTTTGCTTTTCGAAAATAGACAAAATTTTATTATCAATCAATCCATAAAATAACCAACTTAATTTGGCTGCTCAAAAATTACTGTGAGTCTGAAAATCGTGCTAATAATATTCACATCAATTAATTTGGACACCATTGTGAAAAAAAAACAAAAAAAACATTGCAAGTCTCAACAGTTGTGAAATAGGCTACATGCTTTTAAGAATATCAATCCTCTACTGAATTGATTCGTTATAATCAAAGTTGTCCAACATAAAAGTAAAGGCCGACTGTCAAATAGGCTACTAAATGCAAGCCAATCACGTGGCATGGAATGGGAAAGCGCTTTTGGCAAATGCTTTACTGTATAGTGAAGCTGCAATGACACTAAACACAGTAAAATGCAAGCATATCTCTGTGAATAATTCAAATTGAAGCGGAAATAAATTAATTATCAAAAGACTGCGTCTTTCTTGCCATATTTACGTGGTTTCACGGGAAAACCAGTCACGGTCGTTGTTGAAATTATCTAAATCTGTCCACGATAGAATGATTCTATTTGCACGAGAGATAAAGAGAACACCGACAAACAAATGTTTTAAATTTTCCCCCTAGCCCACATGATAAATGTCATGAAACGTTTTATTTTATTTAATTAAGTTTATTTACGTCAGTGTTGCATTCTGGATTTACAACTCTGGTAGCCTAATATAAACAAATATGGTACACAATTTGCACATTTTGACAGCATGGAAAGAACAGTGGTCTGGGATATAGAAAGCAGGCTATACTGCTACAAAATGACAAAAAATGGTTTAACAATATTTCAATTATTTTGAAAAATAAGATTTGTTTTTATCTGACACTACTGAAATACAATGACAATCTCAAAACTCAAAGCTGGACATCTGAGCTGCCACTTTAAGTACATAAATATTTGAAAAAGATAATATTTATAGCCATCACTAAAGAGGACAAAGAGCTCGTCTAGCCTATCAGCAATTGTATAAATTAATCTTTAACAGGATTAAAATTATTTTAGGTCAGTCATCTTCATTTATATAGCGCTTTTAATGTTAAAAGCGTTGAAGGTCTTTGTTAGGTTTCCTCTTATCCTTGACTCGACGGTTTTGAAACCATATCGTGACTTGTCTTTCTGACAGATTGGTAGAAGCAGAGATCCTCCGTTTCTTCTCTTTAGTAATGAACTTAGTGTTGGTGAATTCCCGCTCGAGTTCTTTCAGCTGCAGGTTTGTGTAAGGAACACGTTTCTTTCTCCCGCGCTGACAGGACGAAACTCTTCCCTCTGGGGAAATACAAGTCATTTTAATCAATCAATCTTCTGTTACAAGACCTTTCCATTATTCCAAGATCATTTATGAAATCGTATCTGACCTTGCCGTCTTTTTTTAAAGCGCGACATGTTCATTTTCATTAAATAAACTCAAATTAGGTTTAAAATAACGCATTTTCTTTTTAATTTGAGTCAAGAATAATTTCAACTTTTAGCGTACTAAATCTGTGCTTCTGCTTTCAAGGATGTATGTATTTAATGATCTCGATACGGACATAATTTTGACATTTAGGCGGTGCCTATAGTTTGTAGCCTACAAGAAAAGATAAAATACATGTTTTAAATTGAGGATACCCTCTGTCAATGAACACAAGATGGGAAAATCTCTTGATCCTTCGATCGGAGAATTTGTGCATAATTTTCGCCTCTTTAAAAAAGTTCTGACTTTATACGCAACTAATGAAGAGAGGCGAGGAGTGATTCACAGAGCAGACCTCAAGTCTTTTACCTGCCAATGATGGTTTCCAGATATGCGGGCTCTGCGTCTGGTCTTTGCAGTAATAAAGTTGACTCCTGCTGCAGTTGTTTGACCAGTCCCATGGTTGGTGGTCTTCCATTGTCCAACCAGTCTCATGTGTGTGATCTCCTGCTCTAGGTAAATCAAAACAGGCAGGGATTCTTGGGTAGGAATGACCTTGGAGAGCCAACTCCTTAAGCCATCTGGAGGCATCACCATAATCCACGGGTTCAGACTGTCCATTCGCACTTTGTTTCACAAAACTAGGCGGAAACAAAGCGTTCTGTGGTACTTTGCAGCAATAACAAATGTTTCCGAAATTACATCCATAAGTGACTGAGGAATTTTGGGGAATATGGTCTGGAAACGAAGCGTAAGGAGTAAGAGAGTCGGAGTTTATAGAAGTAAGTCGTTCAGCTGAAGAGAACAGCGGAGTTCCTGGCGCAGACCGGCTCGAGTACGGGTAAAAACTTCTAAACTGCTCATCCAGTCCCACTAGTACTTCCATATTTAGGTCCACACAGTCTATATGATTTGTAATTTAACTCATCGTCTTATATGGACTTAAACCCAATAAATCTGTTAGCGGAGAACAGACTCCGTTGACAGTTTAGCTTTTATGTTTATTTTCCGGACTAAATAGGTCAGATAACCTAGTACCCGATTGGATAGTTATCGCCATGTGACATGCAAATAGTTAAGCTGAACTTGGACTACACCACAGTGTAGTTTTCAGTTGTCCATGTGAAAGCCTGAGGCATTTTAAAAAGTCGTAAATATTTTTTCTCTGCATATAGCCTATGTATTATATATATTTAAAGTCTAATCAAATACAATTAAAAACTTTAAAATGCACACAGCAGTGGAAATGTCTCGTATTAGTCCTGTATAAGCAAACATTTTTGTTTTAAGCCGTGCGTGATGCTCTGTCAAACAAATTATATTTTCATGTCATTTTACTGTGTGCATACATGTGTAAATAAGGCTGCATTTACTTAAATACAGTAAAGTGATATTGAGACAGTTTAAAATAACCTTTCTATCGTGATACATTTCTGTGATCAAAGCTGAATTTTCAGCATCATTACTTCAGTCTTCGGTGTCACATGAACATGATCCTTCAGAAATCATTATATTATGCTGATTTGATGCTCAAGAAACATCATCAATGTTGAAAACATGTTGTGAGGCTTTATATATATATATATATATATATTGGAAACAATGAGACATTTTCTTCAGGATTCTTTAGAAAGTTCAAAAGTACGGCATTTGTTTGAAACAGAAATTAAATGTCTTGATCAATGTAATGTGTACTGAATAAAGCTGAATAAAACTATTAACTTCTTTATTTAAAAAAAAAATAAAAATCGCTGAACAAGTGACATGCGTGATAGGCCTCATGAAAGTTCGTATCTATAGCAAGAATGTCATTTCTCGTGCCATTTATACGCCAAAACTACTTTTTGCATATGGTACGCGTTTTTCGCGTGCATATGATACGCACTTTTTGGCGTATAATAAGTACGAACTCCCCACCCCCCTTCCCCCTAAACAGTGGGGTTCAGTGCGTATGCACGCAAAAACCATATTTGGCGTATAAATGCCACGAGAAATGACAATCGTGGTATAGATACGCACTTTCATGAGACTGTTTTGGATAGGCCATATCATTTGATAAATGTCAGAACGGGCTGCTGTAATATATTTCAATCACTAGATGGCTCTGTAATATAATGTAAAGAAAAGAAGTAAGACGTGCCACTTATGTTTGACTGGTCCTTTCTTAGGAGTAAACGGTCATGTCAAGGTCTTTGGGATACACCCGACAAACATATTTTAAACAAAAAAGAAACGAATAAAGAAAAAGTTAAAATTGTTAGCATTCCATACCTGGAGGGCTTCAATGGTTTAGTGTTAACTTTGTGGCATGCCCTTGAGTGTGAGTAAGACAAAGCATGAAAGAGGAGGAAAAAACAATTTTGCCATTCCAATCCTTTAGATTAGACCATCCCACTGTGAAACACCTGTGAGCCGCTCGAAAGCACACAATTAGAACTGGGAGGGAAACCAGACAACCTGCAATTATTTCTCTGTAGTGCCTTCACAAGAAGCTTGTGGTTTGTTGACATACCACAGCAGTAAAACTAGCTGTAAAGACAGAATGATGGAACATACCTTTCATAATGCTAATAGTTATTGCTGCATTCCATTCAAATCTGATGTGGGATAGGCTATTCATAAAACCTCCCACTATAAAAACAGCCTGACGCTTGAAAATTACTTTCTCATCTAAAAACAATCCTAAATCCTGGTCTAGACCTTATATTGCACCAGAGAAACAAGCAAGTAAAGCCATCTTTAGTATTTCGTCTGAACTTCCGTTTTTGCAGTAGTTCTGATATTTGTACGGTTGGGCCTATCGTTGTTGAAGAGTAATTAGCTATCTGGTTAAGTGGATTTACTCATTGTAGAGTTAACGAAAGTTATCTTGAGCATTGTAATGTTTGATGTGGATGTTGTCAGTAAACCGAAGACTTTAAAACAAGCGGTCGATGACAAATGCAAGACATGCTTAGGTGGGCTTAACAGATAGCCTATATTAATCAGCCTTTAGACACAAGTTATAAATTTCGATGAACACCTTTACAGATCTTTGCAACAATAATGTTTTACTGAAGCCTGGCGACTGACAGTCCCACAACAGGAACACGAACACTTAGGCTTATGCCTAAACGGCTGGTTAAGTAACGACTTCTGTGAGCTACAGTAAACGAACAACAAACTGCTCACACCAAACGTGTTTGTAGCCAACTTTTATGCAAATAACAATGGAAAGGAGCGTTGCGTCTGGAGATGTGTTGTTGTTTTTTGTTTTTTTTAATTGCTGAATTTAATATTTTAAATGTCACCATTTTAGTAGGCCTACATTATGGTACTTTAATTAAATTTGTGTTCTGTGGTTGTTTTACCATCCAGGGGAGCGTTTGCAACGATGTTAACTCGATGCTTCACTGCCGTAGATGCATCTGCAGAAATCATAGACTCTATAAGAAGCAGCAGAGCCATCTCATTGGAACTCAATTGAGACAAATGAAGCCCATTTTAGCGATTTTTTAGGACGCGCAGACTCAAACCGCACTCAAACCGACCTAGATGTGACGTAAGCAACCTCTGTCTTCTAGTGGGTGTAGCATGAGAAATCTGCATCATTTCTTTCAGAAACTTGCAGTGGCGGAGAGTGTGAGTAGGCTGTCCATGAGCTAGGAGCAGGATAAACTTTTGCTAGGTATTCTGATGAATTATTTTGTCATTTTGCCTCCACGTTTCCCCGATTGCCTGCGAGCTTCTCCTCCTGTCCATACGGTAATCTCTCTTCAATGCGACAGAAAGTCGCGTGGTTATGACGCAATCGTTAGCCTACTTTTACAAAAAAAAAAAAAAAAACTGCTTCTACGGACTACGGGGCCATAACATACGCCACAAGGTAATGGAGCATTTTATACATTGTTGTGTTTCTTTAGAAATAAATAATGGACAAATGGAGTCTTCAAACGCCTCACATGAAAAGTTATTCGCTGTCAAAGTGATGCCAAAATGAATGGGAGTCAATGGAAATGCTAACTCAAGTGAAGTTCTGCTACAAGATGGCGGCACCTGGCCGGCTTCAACTTCAGGCTGATGGATTACCCCTTTGGAAGAAATCAACTAGCTAGTCACGACTGTTTGCAGAAACCAAATTGTGGTCTTCTTCTTCTTCTTCTTCTTCTTCTTCTTCTTCTTTCATGGCAGATTGCAACCATGTCTTTTAAAGGTGCATACCGCCACCTACTGTATCGAAGTATGTAGCATGAACCGCAAAGTGGTCGTTCAACCCAAGGGGGTAATCCTAGTAAAACTAGTAACTAACAGTTTAATGTATACTTGTGTGTAATATAAAATCCATCCTTTGTACTTAAAGACTATATAAACTAATTTTTATGACACAGCGCTTATAAATGCGACATACCAGAGAATCTGCTGCTGGTGACGTAGCTCCGCCCATAAAAGTACGTACGCTGATGCAAGAGACATAACAGCCAATGTCCAGTTTTCCCAATTTATGCATGAATTTAAACATAACTCCGTTACATATCTACATATTGATTATTGAATAATAATAATAATAATAATAATTATTATTATTTATTGGTTAAAATGGTTGGAGAAAATCTTGTGATTTTCTGTGTGATTTCCTTGGTTGCTCGGCCATTCCAGTTGATGCTCGGGAGCCTCTATGGTCTAGGGAGAGAGAGTGCCATGGGCATGGAGAGAGAAAGCCCGGTAAAGTCCTGACAGTGAGAAGTGACTTATGAAACATGGGTGTGAGGTTGTAGTGTGGTGGTGGAAGTCTGAGCCAGTATGTGACTATATTGTTCAATGATAGCGAATGGTAGCGGAGAAGGTATTGACCTCCACACGAGGGCGATGTTCAGATTAGGGTGAACCAGGACAGGAGCACTAATAAAGGAAATAAAAACAACAGATGTAGCCTCAAGTCAAGAACAAAGTATCACAGGGCTACACAATTTTAATGTAAACAACTAAACATAGCAAACTGGACCGGTTTCTATTTAAGTAATAGTGGCCGGATTCTCTTCAAGTGCAATGGTTCTAAGCTATCTTACTGAAGAGACTATTCCTCTTCTCATCAAGAATATAAGATGCTGTACTGAATAGTTTCTTACTATCTGTGCTGGTGCTGATAAATATCTGCATGCATTCGGTGCAAGCAATGGACAGCGATCTTTGTTCATGCACATGTAGTCAAGGGGTTTGTCACTTCCAGTGATGGATAGTTCAGCTAGATAAATCTCCAGTTGTTGTGTAGCTGCACTTTTTATAGCGCTGGTGTGGATCAGGGGTATTTCTGTATCTCGTTAAACACATCAGAAAGGACTTGGTACCTCATCGCTTGTGTGACCGTTGTACGCTGCTTTTACTCTGCTTCAAAGTACTGTTCTTTGAAGGGATACTTCACCTCTGGAAAGATGAATGTGTATTTAAAATGGGTCATTTATGTAGAAGAAATGTGAAATTATTTTTTTAATTTGGAGCTTTCTAGACTGAGAAAAGCCAGAAAATGTATCTTTGGCTTATGTGGATGAAAGACAAAAACTCCCAGAATGCACTTTCTTCGCTTCCCTAGGAGGCCACGCCTACCGGTAAGAGAGCGCAGGAGTTAAACAACAAGTCTAGGCTACTAGTGAGTCTCTGTGATGAGTCTCCCCGAAAATGTGTTTCGAGATTGGCCAAAATGTCCGGGATTCGGCTTTTGCATTCTACAGTCGCCATTCATCATGTTTACTGTGGCGAGCGGGACGAGTGAGGGCCGCGGGAGAACGGCGCGAGTCATGTTTACTCTGTCAAGCAGGACGAGTGACGGCCGCGGGAGAACAGCGCAAGTCATGTTTTCTGTAGCGAGTGGAACGAGTGAGGGCCGTGGGAGAACAGCAAGAGTCATTTACTGTGGCGAGCAGGACGAGTGAGGGCTGCAGGAGAACGTCGCGAGGCCGGTGGCCTGATTACCGATGAACGACACCTGTGAGACTCATCGGCCTCGTATCTCTCACAGAGGAACAGGAATTTTCTTAGCAATGTTAAAACGCACATCAACCGATCACTTGTTTAGCGTTCATGTAAAAACTACACTCAGATTCACCAATCGGAATGAATTCAGTTAGATTGAAACAAAAGGTGTGCATTTAAACAATGAATGGCGACTGCAGAAAGCAAAAGCTGAATCCCGGACATTTTGTGCGATCTCGACGGCTAGACATGTCCGGGAAAAAAGAGGATGAATGGTAACCTCTACTACTCAGCTTTCTCCTACTAAGTTACTCAACTTGCTCCACAGAACAAGAAGCTTTAAACAAGTGAAGCTGTAGTGAAGTGGTCTCAGTAGGCTAAAAGACAAATGGAGGCGTTTTAAGTGCTACTTCCCTTGCCATCCCCAGGCCCCCGGGGCTGCTGGGCATGAGCAGATCCAGCCGTCTAGCTTTTCATATTGAGCGCAACAGAAGGAGAGTGTCTCATCTCGTTTCCCTCCCTCAAAAATCATGGGGTTCGGGGCGACAGTCTCAGCCCAAGCCTTCTAAGCAGAAGACTAATCTGAGGAACGTTCTTCCCGCAAATCAATGGCGTCAGACTTCTGAGGGCATCCCCCTCCGGGGCATCCCCCTTCTGAGGGCATCCCCCACATTACACGGTCCCCACGGCACTTCAATGCCCTAAGGAGGCCGTTCTGCCAACCCCACCCCGCCACCCTTGGTGCCTCGAGGTGCAGTGGTTTCCAGTGATCTTGTGATTCAACATTACCACAGCGCTGCGTCAAGCTTGTGGACAGTCTGAGGACAGTCAAAAATCCGTAAAATCGGTTGTTTCCTGCCAGTATGCTTCAAGTCACCGAAGTGGCTACTCTAACTACATCAGAGGCACACCTCGAGAGGCTCCTTCCCTAAGTAGATTATCTGGCAGAGGACTCTGCCAAACATATCTCAATGGGTCCTGCAGATTGTAGAAAAGGGTTACAGAATCCAGTTTGTCTCTCGTCCACCATGATACAACGGGGTGTTTCTCACAGTAGTACATCCAGAACAGGCTCTGGTGAAATCTCTTTTAGCAAAGGAAGCTATAGACCACTTTTCAGTTAAGGCGCTTTTCCACTGCATAGTACGGTACGGTTCGGTTCGGTACGGCTCACTTGTGGTGCTTTTCCACTGCATGGTACGGTACAGTACGGTTCGCTTCAGGTCACTTTAAATGGTACCTGGTCTGTTGAGGTTCCAAGCGTACCGTACCGGTACTAAAATGTGACGTGAACAACTGCAGATCACTGATTGGTCAGACAGAATCGTCACTACCAGCGTCACTACTAGCGTCATTGGATTTGCGACACGAGACACGAGACACTTTTTTAGCAGTATTTTTGTTTTGCTGCCATCAGCCTCATTTTAAACACATTTTTCCGTCTAGCAGTTAAAAACAACCACATACCGAGAATCAGGAACACCATCCCCTCGATAGTCTCCATTGTTCCTGTGTTGTGGGTTTGAAAATGTGGCGCTTTTAAGATGATGTCATGGCAGTAGAGGCGCGCGCAAATAACGATCAGTCCCACACACTTGGAAGGGGTACTACTGCAGTGGAAATGCAAAGCGAACCGAACTGTTCCGCGCCGAGTCGAAGCGTACTGAGCCGAACCGTGCCGTACTATGCAGTGGAAAAGCGCCATTAGTAAACATGGTGACCTTTTTTGTGGGTTGAGCTTAGGTAGGTTTTTACAATGACTGGAGAAAATCCAATTTTTATCTCAATGTGCAATGTCACCCACTGTCCAGATTGTTATTTACTAAAAGTAAAAGTAGATTTTTATGGAGGGAACCAGTTTGGCTGACACGTACTGTACACCCTGTCAATGGATAGACGATCTGACAGGATTAACGTTAACGGTACATCCGGTTGAGTGGCCTCACTTCTACACCTAACGTTACCTGATAGAGAAACAGAGCAGAAAAAGAAACTGGATATAGCGGAGGATTGCAGTGGTTTGCTGTTGCAATGCTCTTTCGCCCTAGAGATGCAGCCCCACTGCTTTCTTATGGATTGAGCTGTGATCGCCTAAATCACATTTTTTGCACCCTGGATGAGCACTGCAGTGGGCAGATAACATTACCGTAAATGAAAAGTTATCCAAGGTACATCAAATTAAATGCTCTGTGTCCAAAATAGAAAAATAGATAGAAGCGCAATATAATAGAAAGTGTTAGGATGGTATTATTAATAGCATTGAAGTGTTGATGAAAAAGACCGATCAGGTTGAGTTAGGCAGGTCATTCCAACAGCAGGAAAAAGTCAAGGTAAAGGTCCATAAAAATTATTTTGTACCTTTTTGGGATGGAACCATGAGGCGTCGCTCACTTGCAGAACATAACTTTCCGGAGGGCATATAAATCTTAAGTAGTACATTTACGTACAGGGGGTGCAGAGCCAGCGGTTGTTCTGAGGCAAACTTAAGTCCCCTGAATTTGATGTGAGCAATTATTGGCAACCATTGAAAATTGATGAGAGTTAAGTGTGACATGTGCTCTCTCCAGCTCATTACAGACCACTCTTGCTGCCGCAGTAAATACAGTACATCCTGGAAGACCTGCAAAGAGAGTTTAGGTATAGTGGTCCAAGCACTGAGCCCTGAGGCACCTCAGTAGCTACAGTGGATGATGTGACCCCTCCATAACACCCTTAATGACCTACCTGAGAGGTAAGACTAAGATGCCCTTTGCCATGATAGTTAACTGGAGTATCTGGTGGTTAACTATCAAAAGCAGCAGACAGATCCAGCAAGATGAGTATTGATGATTTGGAAGCTGCTCTTGCCAGTCTAAGAGCATCAACCGAGAGCAGGGCAGTCTCAGTTGAGGGAACATTTTTGAAGCCAGACTGGTTGCTGTCCATGTTCTGTGTGAGAAATGCAGAGACTTGATTGAACACAACTCGCTTGTTTGTGCAATAAATGGAAGAAGGGATTCCGATCTGTTGTGGTAGAAAATAGTGCTTCATTTAGAGTGGGTTTCTGAAGCAGTGGGGTTACCTGAGCCTGCTTAAATACTGTGGGAGAAGTACCAGTGTGATGAAGTGATGTGTGGATAATGTGAGTGATTGCAGGTAAAATTGAAGAAGAAATGGCTTTAATGCAGACAGGTAATATGGTGATTGGAAAGGATGAGTTTGGATGAGTTTCACTCCATTAACACCTTCTGGCCTCATCAGCGACAATACGGTCGTTGAGAGGTTCCAGGAGGCCAAAAAGCAATCTGAGGCATTTAAAAATATCTCCCTCGCCACACCCAGCAGCTCCAGCCGTCGAGCTCCTCATATAGAGCGCAACTAAAAGAGAGTGTTGCATCCCGTGCTTCTCCTCCAAAATCATGGGGGCCGGGGCGACACTCTCAGCCGAAGCCTTCAAAGCAGAAGCCAGAAATGAGGACCGTTCTTCATATTAAGAAGGCTTCGGCTGAGAAAAGGTCCTGATGCCACCGGCGTCAGACCGCTGAGGGCAGCCCCAATTGGGGTGGAGCGGTGTACACCTCGGTATACAGTGCCTGTTCCATCTCGATGCCCTCAGGGGGCCGTTAAACAAGAGGCCAGTCTCGAGAGGCTGGTGCCCTTAGTAGATTATCTGACAGAATGGAAAAATCTGCCAAACACATCTCAATGGGTCCAGCAGATGGTAGAAAGTGGATACAGAATACAGTTTGGTTCTCATCCACCACGCTACAACGGGGTGTTGATCACGCTAGTGCATCCCGAGCAGGCTTTTTACAGCCACTACTTCATGGTTCCAAAAAAGTATGGGGGGTTGCGTCCTATACTAGATCTTCATCTGTCGCTCAGGCTACAAGGCATACGCATTTTGAATTACAATGACGACTGGCTGATTTTAGTGGAATCAGAGCAGTAGGCGGTTCGGGATCGAGATGTTGTCCTCGCACACGAGGAGAAACTGGGGTTGAGGCTCAATGCTAAGAAGAGTGTGCTTTCTCCAGTACAGAGGACCACTTTTCTTGGTGTGGTCTTGGATTCAGTCACTAAGCGAACCGTCCTATCGCCCGCTCATGTAGCTGCTATCCTCACAGCCACAAAAGAGCTAAAGCTAGTCAAGTCACGCATTGTGAAACAGTTTGAGAGACTGTTAGGCGTCATGGCAGCGGCGGCCAATGTGATACCCTTTTTGCCTGCCGTACATCAGACCTTTGCAGTGGTGCCTCAGGAGAATCCCAGAGAAAACCCACTTTGTATAATCAAGATCACACAGTGGTGTCTCCGTGCCTTGGTTATATGTAGGAAATCTTGCTTCCTATCACAGGGTCCAGTGTTAGGAGTTCTTTGCCATCGGGTTGCTATCTCGACAGATGCTTCCCTCACTGGCTGGGAATGAAAGACAATGAAAGGCCGCTCAGCTCAGGGTCTCTGGAGGAGTCATCATATTTCGTGGTACATAAATTGCCTGGAAATGATGGCAGTCTTCATTGCGTTGAGACATTGAGAGGCCAGACAACACATTGGTGGTCTCTTACATAAATCACCAGGGGGGTATGCGCTCGTGTCCACTATGCAAACTGACGCACCAGATCCTCCTGTGGTCGCTAGGAAAGATACTCTCCCTGAGGGCAGTGTATGTCCCAGGGTGCCAGAATATAGGAGCAGACATCCTGTCGAGACTCCAACCCTAGGTAGTGGAGTTCATATGGGAAGTTTATGGCCGAGCAGAAGTGGATCTATTTGCGTCTCAGAACACAACGCATTTTCCACTCTGGTTTTCCCTCACTCCAACCCCCCTGGATGCTATGGTACAGATGCACCTCGCTGGCCGAGCCGGATTTGGTTCATGGACTTTATATATCTCCTTGATGGCTCTCCCTTGGAGATTCCAGTCAGGAGAGACCTTCTGTCTCAGGTGGGGTACACAATAATTCAACTCTGGCCAGAGATTTGGAAACTATGGGTTTGGCCTCTGAGGGGGCCCAACTCCATAGAAATTGGTCTCTCAACTGAGGTTGTTGAGACCATCCTAAGCTTCAGAGCTCCAGCTTCGAGGAAATGAATGTACTAAGTATTTAATTCTTGGTGTCACCAGCATCAGTGGGATCTTAACTGTTCAGTTTGTACAGTACTTGAGTTTCTACAAGATCGCTTTGCATCAGGTTTATGTCCATCCACCTTAAAGATCTATGTGGTGGCCATTGCGGCTTTCCACGCCCTGGTGGGTAATACATCGTTGGGTCAAGACCCCCTGATCAGATGTTTCCTTCGTGGCACCTTGAGCCTGAGGCCTGCAACTCGCACTAGGGTACTGGCATGGGACCTAGCAATAGTTTTGAAAGGCCTGTCAGGGACTCCATTCGAGCCACTAGAGTTGGTTTCAGAAAAAATTCTGACATTCAAGACCATCTTTCTTCTAGCTATTTCGGCCCTCAAAAGAGTCGGAGACCTTCAGGCCCTTTCGGTTTCTCCCACCTGCCTTGAATTTGCACCCGGGATGGTCAAGGCATTCTTATACCCTAAACAGGGATATGTCCCTAAGGTGCAAATCAGATCAGTTGTTTGTTTGCTTTGGATCACCTAGATGGGTTATCCAGCCTCTAAGCAGACAAATGGCAAGTGGATCGTTGAGGCTATCTCTCTTGCCTATGAGTCCTCTGGCTAGCGTCCCCTTTGGTGGTCAGAGCTTATTCTATTAGAGGTATGGCAGCCTCTAAAGCCTTATTATCAGGAGTTTCCCTTCAAGCGGTTTGTGATGCGGCAGGGTGCTCCTCCAACAGTTTCTCATACAGGCAATTGTAAGTACTGCATTTTGGTATTGTCGTTCCCAAAGCGTCATCGACGCAGTGTGAGTTCCCTCAAAAGGGAACATCTCAGCTTATGACTGTAAGGGAAGGGAACGAGACGCTGCGTTACCCTGCTATACTTCCTACATTCCTGTGATCGACTTGCTTCGGCTATATCGAAGCTAATGCCGGTCAGACCGGATGTCCTTTTATCCTTTCCTGGTCGTGACGTAATCCACCCATGATGCTCACTCTCGCCATTGGACTAGTTGGGGTACGTGCTTCAGACGCAATCACGCAGGGGCGTTTCCAAAGCGTCATCGACGCAGCGTTTCGTTCCCTTTTCAGGAAACTAGAGTTACAGTCACAACCTGAGACGTTTTTCTATTTGTCTTAGGGCTGCCTTGCTCATGTATGACTGCAGTCAGCTTTATCATTAGGTAGTCTCCCAAAATATTCAGACCCCTAATAAGTTATATGGTTTTATTTGCAAAAGTTTAAATACTGCACATAATACAGTTTTGGTAAATAAATAAATAAATAATATACAGTGGGATAAAGGATCTGTGAGGAATTGGATAAACACTGAAATGATCATGGGACTCCAAGTTTATCCCTGATTGGTGATGTTACAATTCTCCCCATGTTCCAATCACACCCAGTCTCCCACGTTTTAAGTAATCAACTGTCATGTGAGTATAGCTTTAATAAAGATCAATACTTTTTTTAATCTCGAATATAATAGTTTTGAAATAGCAATTAACAAATTACATTCAAATGTAATTATTTGTCTGCTTAAAGGGAAAGTTAACCCAAAAATCTAAATTATGTCATCATTTACTCGCCGTCAACTTGTAAGCCAAACCTGTATGAGTTTCCTCTTTCTGCCAAACACAAAAGAAGATATTTTGAAGAATGTTGGTAACCAGACACTGCCCCATTGACTTCCTTATGAAAAAAAACCAACTATATATGTATCTTCTTTTGTGTTCAGCAGAAGAAATAAGCTCATACAGGATGGGAACAAGAGTGATGACATTTTTTTTTTTCATTCATCTCATCATGTATTAAAGTTATTATTTTTCACAAATATTTTTAACAATGATCTGAACATGTCATTCGATTCTACCGATGTCACAATTGATAAAATATAATAGGTTACAATAAATGAACAAACTGGTTATTGTTAAAGAATTATTTGAACAAAATGGGAAAGTGGGTTGATGATGGCTCACTGAATTCAAGCTGTTGTATCATCTGATGTAAAACTGGCGAGGGCGCCAGAGGACGCGCAAACGGTTTAGTGCGCGTCTCGGTCACGCGCGCTCTCTCAGCTTGAAGTGGATAACTTAACCTCGCCTTACAGAGCCGCTCATGCCCACACCTTAACACTTGATTTGAGAGCACACACTATAGCTGCAGGAACACATTTTAAAACGGATTAATACTTACCTATTTTACAGCGTTGGAGAGATATTGTAAGAAATATGTATAAAGAGAAATAGCCTTCCCCTTTGGATATTATATTTATTTTTTACACTGTAATTATACATTAAGTACTGCGTAATATTAGTTAACTACATGTATTTACAATAGGGTTTTGATTAGGGTTTGCTTGGCTTTGGTTGTATGCAATTTTGCATACTCACAGTGTCACAATGACACTGTAAAATAAAGTGTTAGATGTATTGTGTGTAAACGCATGACCAGCAAGACTGGCAATCTAGATTGGCATTGATCATAATTATAATCTCTATACAGTTTCAAGATCGGCATATTATAAATATGTAGCGATAAGCATAGAATAAATATTACATTATTCCATTTCGCAATATACACAAAATAAATAAAAGGGTTTTCCCCGTCGTATTACATACTTTTGATTCAGTCGTTCATACTACGAATTTTAAACATGGGTTTAATAAACGAAAACATTTGTTAATTTTACAGGTTTTCAGTTAAATTAGCATCAATCATTTGACATTTGAAAATACCATCTCGTGATTTCAGCATACATAAAATGCAAAACGAGAACGCGTCTACTAATAACAAAATAGTAAATATAATTCTACCAATAAACGATTAAAAAATTGTATAATAATATTGATAAGATTTGCAAACGTTCGGGTCATTTATCTCCAACAAATATAGTCTAAGAAAACCACAGCGTTTAAATAATGCCACAAAATTGAATTTCTCCATATAGTTATTTTGTAACGAACAACAATATTCGCAACGGGATCTTCTAATTGGATGCAAAAATCTTTAACTAATGCCTCTCATTCGAAAACGTCTGTTGTGAAATAATCGACAGAGAAAGAAAAAAGAAACAGAGCTCAGAGAGAGAGAGAGAGTGAGAGAGGGAGTGGGAGAGCCAGAACAGAAGGAAGGAACAATAGAGAATCAAAGCATAATGATATTCCTAAATGAAGAGGGAAATGTTGCCGCGCTCATTTTATTAATCAGACTGTCAATTTCACCCCAGAGGCCAACCCCAGGAGCCATCTAAAACAGAGTCCGATCAGAAGCTGCTCTCCTCACTTCTCCTCTCTCTCTCCACCTGGATATACGCGTCTGGCCGATCAAGGGCCGACTCTATCAACCGATGACAGTCTCTCTCCTATTTATTTGCTTATAAACCTGTTACAATAAATGATCATTCGAACCGCGTCACGCGCACCTTTAACGACGAAGGCGCAAACCACTTTTTGATGAACGACTTTCTGGACCAGAGAGGATGCGCGGGTCATTTTGAGCAGTCATTCGTTGCCCGCACTGGCATTCCTCTGTTTTTTGCTTCCAGCTCATAAAGGTGTTATATTATTTAGAGGCGGCAGCTGAGCTGAATGCGGATTAGATCCGCCACCAGTCATCGGAGCACCAGCCCTGGGACTTTGGATTTCTTTTTTTTTTCTTTTTTTTTTTTATCTGCACGACTTCATGATGGAGAGGATAAGAAAAGAGATGATTCTGATGGAAAGGGGACTACACAGTCCAGTGGCGGGAAAGAGGCTCTCCAACCTCACCGACTCTGCCGGGAACGCGGTGCTTGAGGCCCTGGAAAACTCTCCGCACGCCGGTCGCCTCAGCCCGAGAATACACGGCGGGCTCGGGGATATTCCCACCAAAGGCAAGTTCGAGATAGACAGCTTGTTTGGAAACCACCACAACGACAATACCTCCTCCACTGAAGTGTCGTCCTCCGAAAGCAGGAAGAAAATAAACCTGTATCCTGAAGTTTCTCCTGACTCCGATATGAACAGTGATGTGGAAGTGGGATGCCCGTCTCATCGCTCGCCGGGCAGCATCAGCCAACACAAGGAAAACCACAGCAAAGGTAAACAAACCGCATGGAAACTGTCAGCTTGTGCTTCATTCATTCGTTCGAATGCTAATTTGAGTGGATATTCCAAAGCTTGGAAGGTACAGCTCTAATTCAAATTCCATTTGATGTTATTTTTAGAATTTATTTCATACACTCTTAAAAATAAAAGCTCCAAAAAAGGAGAACAATTTCGGTTCCCCCAAAGAAGATTTCTTAAAATAACAATTTTTTAAATAAAAATTCGTTTTAATAATCTAAAGAATATTTTTCTACCATCCTTTTGTTGCAACATTCCAATAATGAACCTTTATTTTTTTCTAAAGCCTCTCTGCGTTGCATTTTTATCACCTGAATTAAATGATCTGCGATTGCATTATAGACATAAGACTGTATACATTTTGCAATGCTAAAAATATGCATTCGAATTGTTTGATACGTTTAATTGTTTATTCTCTATTTTTGGTTTAAAATACTCGCGCGCTACATCTTTGTGACAAATAAAGTTAAATGTAATCCCAACAAGTTCCCGTTGAACCGAATAGCTACAATTTATAAATAAATCATGTATTTGTATATTTTATTTTAATGTGCAAATTAGCGTGATAAAAGAACAAATAAATGTACACATTTATATTTTATTTCTTTCATTATCCGATTTAGGTTTTTCGGACAGTAATTCAGGGGCCTCCAATTCAAGTTCGTCTCTCTCGAATCTGAACGGTAATTCTATGGGAAACTCCAGCTCGAGCTCGGACCAAGTGAGGAGGTATCGGACTGCGTTTACCCGGGAACAGATTGGCAGATTGGAGAAAGAATTTTACAGGGAAAACTACGTGTCAAGACCCAGAAGATGTGAACTGGCCGCAGCATTAAATCTACCCGAAACAACAATAAAGGTATATATGGTCATGATTTGGTTCACCTCTTCCAGAGCAGATCGAATATGTTCCTGCTAATTCATTATGCTTTTACAGATATTTCACAGAGGTTCAAGGAGTAGATTAATACACAAACGAAAACACGCAATTGCATATGTCCGCGTTCTAATTCTGGTAAATGCTGTTTACAAAAAAAATAAAATAAATAAAAGTGGGGTTATACTGTTAAACACAGATATTTTTATTGTGTCTGATGCAGAAACATGCCTCTTTTCAGCTTATCCAAAGGGGTTGCATTTACAGAATTATCTGCGTAATCGATTGCGTAAATTATTTTCTGGTGAAAAAGCTTAAACCAATATTATTGCAGATGCTTATGTCCTGCGGTTGTTTGCCAGTTAGTGTTTAATCGTTTAGTTGTGTTGTTCCGCTCATCCCTAATTGTTACCTGTGTGTTTCTGTGTAGGTGTGGTTTCAGAATCGACGAATGAAGGACAAGCGGCAGCGGCTCGCCATGTCCTGGCCACATCCCGCGGATCCCAGTTTCTACACCTATATGATGACGCACGCGGCCGCCACCGGAAGTCTGCCTTACCCTTTCCATTCCCACATGCCACTACACTATTACCCCCACGTCGGTGTCACGGCAGCAGCTGCTGCGGCGGCCGCGTCAGGGGCCGCGTCTTCACCTTTCGCTACCTCTATTCGGCCCCTCGATACTTTCCGTGCGCTTTCTCACCCATACTCGCGCCCGGAGCTGCTGTGTAGCTTCCGTCACCCAGGACTGTACCAGTCTCCCGCGGGCCTGAACAGCTCCGCGGCGGCGTCAGCGGCAGCAGCGGCGGCGGCGGCTGCGGCTGCGGCGGTCGGTGCGCCTTCAGCGGCGGGTCCGTGCTCGTGTCTCAGCTGCCACAGCAGTCAGGCTGCCAGTGCCCTCGGCTCCAGGAGCTCCAGCTCTGACTTCACCTGCACTGCGAGCGGACAGAGGTCCGAGAGCGGATTCCTGCCATACTCGGCCGCGGTTCTCAGCAAAACCGCGGTGCCCTCACCGGACCAGAGAGAGGAGAGCGCGCTCAATAGATAGCTTAGTACTGGCATAGTACACTCTTTTATTTGAAGGACATGTAATTATTTTTATTCTTATTGATATTATTTTTTAAATTTACACTCTTAAAACTGCTGGGTTGTTTCAACCCAACTTTGGGTCAAATATGGA